>NW_028226684.1:0-28000 GCF_052327205.1 Somniosus microcephalus
CCCTCACACTCACCCTCCTCCTAGTCCAATCATAACAACTAACAACACACAAGGGTAGGCACTTATGTGTTTTAGCCAATGTTCATGTGAAGTTTCTGTTAATGTGCTGTCAAGCATTGAAATCTTTATTTTCAACACTTTGCACTCTTGGACAGATTGTGTGCACCTTTGGAAGTGGCTTAGTGAGTTGCAGTGAATGGTGAAACATAATGGTAACCCCCACAGTGGTGATGAGTGTGAAAGGAATGGCTTGGGCATTGTAGGGATGCTTTATGGTGTTGGTGTGGGGTGGTGCCAACCTGGCGAATCATGTGGCAGCCAGGGTGTACAGCATCAAGTGAAGTAAATCTGGCCATGGTGAGGCCATCCCTGGCGTCCCGGCCAGCAATGTGCTCGGGTGCTGATGCCACTTAGCAGGAACTAAGTGTCACAAAACATATTTGAAAGTTCTCTATCTGAATGCACGTAGCATTCGTAACAAAATAGACGAGTGAATGGCACAAATAACTACATATGGGTATGATCTTGTGGCCATTACAGAAACATGGCTGCAGGGTGACAATGCCTGGGAATTAAACATACCAGGTTATTTAACAATCAGGAAGGACAGGCAGGAAGGAAGGGGGGGTGGGGTGGCTATGTTAATAAAGGAAGGAATCACTGTAATACAGAGAAATGATATTGGGTCAAAAGATCAGGAAAATGAAACAGTTTGGGTGGAGGTAAGGAATAATAAGGGGGAAAAAACACTAGTGGGCGTAGTCTATAGGCCTCCGAACAGTTGCAACGCTGTTGGACGGAGTATCAATCAGGAAATAGTTGAGGCTTGTAACAAGGGAACACCTATAATTATGGGGGATTTTAACTATCATATTAATTGGACAAATCAAATTGGGCAGGGCTGGCTTGAGGATGAGTTCATTGAGTGTATTTGGGATGGGTTTCTTGAGCAGTATGTAACTGAACCGACCAGGGGGCAAGCAACCTTAGATCTGGTCCTGTGTAACGAGACAGGATTAATTAAAAATGTCCTAGTAAAGAATCCCCTTGGAATGAGTGACCATAACATGGTTGAATTCCATATTCAATTAGAGGGTGAGAAGGTTGGATCTCAAACAAGCGTGCTAAGCTTGAATAAAGGAGACTATGAAGGTATGAGAGTGGAATTGAGTAGAGTGGATTGGGAAAATAGATTAAAGGGTAAGACGATACATGATCAGTGGTGTACATTTAAGGAGTTATTTTACAACTTCCAAAAAATATATATTCCACTGAGAAGAAAAGGGTGTAAAAGAAAAGACAGCCATCTGTGGCTAAGTAAAGAAATTAAGGATAGTATTCGACTAAAAACAAGGGCATATAAGGTAGCCAAATCTAGTGGGAGGATAGAGGATTGGGTAAACTTTAAAAGACAGCAAAAAATAGCAAAAAGATTGATTAAGAAAGGGAAGATAGATTATGAAAGTAAATTAGCAAAAAATATAAAAACAGATAGTAAGAGGTTTTATAGTTATATAAAAAGAAAAAGGGTGGCTAAAGTAAATGTTGGTCCCTTAGAGGATGAGACCGGGAAATTAATGGTGGGAAATATGGAGATGGCAAAAACACTGAATGAATATTTTGTATCAGTCTTTACAGTAGAAGACACTAAGAATATCCCAACACTGGACAAACAGGGGGCTAGAGGCGGGGAGGAGCTAAACACGATCAAAATCACTAAGGAAGTGGTACTCGGTAAAATAATGGGACGCAAGGCGGATAAATCACCTGGACCTGATGGCTTACATCCTAGGGTCTTGAGGGAAGTGGCGGTAGGGATTGTGGATGCATTGGTAATAATTTTCCAAAACTCCCTGGACTCGGCAAAGGTCCCGGCAGACTGGAAAACTGCTAATGTAACACCCTTATTTAAAAAGGGCAGTAGACAGAAGGCTGGAAACTATAGACTGGTTAGCCTAACATCTGTGGTAGGTAAAATTTTGGAGTCCATTATTAAGGAGACAGTAACAGGACATTTGGATAATCATCATTTAATAGGACAAAGTCAGCATGGTTTTATGAAGGGGAAGTCATGTTTGACAAATTTGCTGGAGTTCTTTGAGGAAGTAACATATAGGGTGAATAAAGGGGAACCAGTGGACGTAGTGTATTTAGACTTCCAAAAGGCATTTGACAAGGTGCCACACAAAAGATTATTGCTTAAGATAAAAAATCACGGGATTGGGGGTAATATTCTGGCATGGATAGAGGATTGGCTATCTAACAGAAGGCAGAGAGTTGGGATAAATGGTTCATTCTCAGACTGGCAATCAGTAACTAGTGGTGTTCCGCAGGGGTCAGTGCTGAGTCCCCAACTCTTTACAATCTATATTAACGATTTGGAGGAAGGGACCGAGTGTAACATATCCAAGTTTGCAGATGATACTAAGATGGGAGGGAAAGTAGTGAGTGAGGAGGACATAAAAAACCTGCAAGGAGACATAGACAGGCTAAGTAAGTGGGCAGAGATTTGGCAGATGGAATACAATACCGGAAAGTGTGAGGTTATGCACTTTGGCAGGAAAAATCGTAGAGCAAGTTATTATCTTAATGGCAAGAAACTGGAAAGTACTGAAGTACAAAGGGATCTGGGGGTCCTGGTGCACGAAACTCAAAAGGTTAGTATGCAGGTGCAGCAAGTGATTAAGAAGGCCAATGGAATGTTGGCTTTCATTGCTAGGGGGATAGAATATAAAAATAGGGAGGTATTGCTTCAGTTGTACAAGGTATTGGTGAGACCGCACCTGGAATACTGCATACAGTTTTGGTGTCCATACTTAAGAAAAGACATACTTGCTCTCGAGTCAGTACAAAGAAGGTTCACTCGGTTAATCCCGGGGATGAGGGGATGGACATATGAGGAGAGGTTGAGTAGATTGGGACTCTACTCATTGGAGTTCAGAAGAATGAGAGGCGATCTTATTGAAACATATAAGATTGTGAAGGGGTTGGATCGGGTGGATGCGGGGAGGATGTTCCCGATGATGGGTGAAACTAGAACTAGGGGCCATAGTCTTAGAATAAGGGGCTGCTCTTTCAAAACTGAGATGAGGAGGAACTACTTCACTCAGAGGGTGGTAGGTCCATGGAATATGCTGCCCCAAAAAGCTGTAGAAGCTACATCATTACATAAATTTAAAACAGAAATAGACAGTTTCCTAGAAGTAAAGGGAATTAAGGGTTACGTGGAGCTGGCAGGAATTTGGACATGAGTCTAGGTTCGGATCGGACATGGCCCTGTGGGTAGCGGAGCGGGCCCAGGGGCCGTGTAGCCTGATCCTGCTCCTATTTCGTGTGTCTAATTCTGTTAGATTCAGGAGATGGTTCTGTGATAGTAGATTGGCGGTTAGGATCAGATCAGCCATGATCTTATTGAATGGCGGAGCAGGCTCGAGGGGCCGATTGGCCTACTCCTGCTCCTATTTCTTATGTTCTTATTATGTTCTTATGTGTCCTGTGCAGCATCAGTTGATTGCGGAGAAGGTTGGTGTTGTTGTTGGTGCTGCTGGTGTTGGGGTTGATCGTGGTGGGATTATGAGGACCAAGGTGAGATATTTTCAAGGGCTGATGTAATGGATGGCATGTGAAGTTGAGAAGCGATCTGTCAATGGTGAGAGAGGTTGTTCTAATGAGGTGACACTGGATACAGAGTTTACTCTAAATACTTGCAACCTGCATAAAGCTCAATCTGTCTTCCAAATGCAGTAAGCAACAGTTTCTGACCTTGGAAAGTAAACAGCTATGAGATGGGAGCTTGTGTAGCACATTTGCAGCTGACAAGTAAAGAGATGATTTCATGGTAACGCAACTTCCAACCTGCTGAGCCGACGTGATCCCCGAGCAGCGTGGAACCAGTTGGCGCCCTCGTAAAATTTAAAGGTGAACTCAAAATAGTTTTTAAGTGGCTGTTAACAGGCTCTTAATCACCTAAGTTGCCTCCCCTACCACTTGTCTGTTCAGCGATGACAGACCCGTCATCTGGGAAACTAGTGTGGTGATGGGTTGACAGCGGGTTCCCTACCCAACCCGCCACCAAACATGCCCGTTGACCCCCTCAAAAATTCCCCCAATGAATTTGATCTTCCAGAATTCACTAGATTCTAGAATGGTCCCAGCGGATTGGAAGGCAAAAAATATAACCCTGCTGTTCAAGAAAGGACGGAGGGAGAAAATAGGGAACTATAGGCCAGTTAGCCTGGCACCAGTAGTAGGGAAAATGGTAGAACCTATTATTAAGGACATGGTAACAGGGTACTTGGAAAATCACAATATGATTACGTAAGAACATAAGAAATAGGAGCAGGAGTCGACCATTCGACCCCTCGAGCCTGCTCCGCCATTCAATGAGATCATGGCTGATCTTCTGCCTCAACTCCATTCACCGGCCCTATCGCCATATCCCTTGATGCCCTTACTAGTCAGAAATCTATCAACTTCTGTTTTGAATATACCCAATGACTGAGCCTCCACAGCCCTCTGGGGTAGAGAATTCCAAAGATTCACCACCCTCCGTGTGAAGAAATTTCTTCTCATCTCAGTCCTGAATGGCCTACCCTTTATCCTGAGGCTGTGGTCCCTGGTTCTAGACTCCCCAGCCAAGGGAAACATTCTCCCAGCATCCATCCTAGCAAGCCCTGTAATAATTTTTTATGCTTCAATGAGATCCCCTCTCATTCTTCTGAATTCAAGAGAATACAGGCCTAGTTTACTCAATCTCTTCTCATACGACAGTCCCGCCATCCCAGGAATGAATCTCGTGAATCTTCGTTTCACTCCCTCTATGGCAAGTATATCCTTCCTTAGGTAAGGAGACTAAAATTGTACACCGTACTCCAGGTGTGGTCTCATCGAGGCCCTATATAATTGGAGTAAGGTTTCTTTACTCTTGTCCTCAAATCCTCTTGTTACGAAGGCCAGCATACCATTTGCCTTCCTAATGGCTTGCTGCACCTGCACATTCACTTTCAGTGACTCATGTACAAGGATACCCAGGTCCCTTTAAGCATCTGCATTCCCCAATCTTTCACCATTTAGGAAATACTCTGCCTTTCTGTTTTTTCTACCAAAGTGGATAACTTCACATTTATCCACATTATATTCCATCTGCCATGTTCTCGCCCACTCACTGAGCCTGTCGAGATCCCCTTGAAGCCTCTTCACATCCTCTTCACAACTGACACTGCCACCTAGCTTTGTATCATCAGCAAATTTGGAACTGTTACATTTAGTCCCCTCATCCAAATCATTGATATAGATTGTGAATAGCTGCTGCCCAAGCACCGATCCTTGCTGTACCCCACTAGTCACAGCCTGCCATCCTGAAAAAGACCCGTTTATCCCTACTCTTTGTTTTCTGTCTGTTAACCAATTCTCAATCCATGCTAGTATATTACCCCCAATTCCATGTGCCCTAATTTTGTTCATCAATCTCTTGTGTGGAACCTTATCGAAGGCCTTCTGAAAATCCAAATACACCAAATCTACCGGTTCCCTTTTGTCTACTCCACTAGTTACATCCTGAAAGAACTCCAATAGGTTTGTTAAACAGGATTTCCCTTTCATAAATCCATGTTGACTCTGCCCAATCTTACTATTAGTTTCTAAGTGCCCAGTTATTGCATCCTTTATAATAGATTCCAGCATTTTCCCAACTACTGATGTGAGGCTAACTGGTCTGTAGTTCCCTGTTTAGGCAGAGTTAAAACGGTTTTATGAAAGGGAAATCGTTTTGACAAATCTATTCTAGTTTTCTGAGGGTTTAACTAGCAGGGTAGATAAGGGGGAACCAGTGGATGTAGTAAATTTGGATTTTCAGGAGGCATTTGATAAGGTACCACTGAAGACTTGTGCTCCAGAATTAGCCGCATCTCTAGCCAAGTTGTTCCAGTACAGTTCACTGGCATCTACCCGACAAAGTGGAAAATTGCCCAGGTATGTCCAGTCCACAAAAAGCAGGACAAATTCAATCTGGCCATTTAACACCCGATCAGTCTACTCTCAATCATCAGCATAGTGATGGAAGGTGTCATCGATAGTGCTATTAAGTGGCCCTTACTCACCAATAACCTGCTCACCGATGCCCAGTTTGGGTTCCGCCAGGACCACTCAGCTCTGGACCTCATTACAGACTTGGTCGAAATATGAACAAAAGAGCTGAATTACAGAGTGAGGCGAGAATGACTGTCTTTGACATCAAGGCAGCATTTGACCGAGTGTGGCATCAAGGAACCCGAGTAAAACTGAAGTCATTGGGAATCAGGGGGAAAACTCTCCACTAGCTGAAGTCATACCTAGCACAAAGGAAGATGGGTGTGGTTGCTGGAAGCCAATCATCTCAGCCCCAGGACATCGCTGCAGGAGTTCCTCAGGGCAGTGCCCTAGGCCCAACCATCTTCTGCTGCTTCATCAATGACCTTCCCGCCATCCATCCATTGCGAAGATTAGTGGCAGGCCAGAAGATTGGGAATTTTTTAGAAACCAGCAAAGGATAAGTAAAAAAATTATAAAAAGGGAGCAAATAGATTATGAGAGTAAATTAGCAAGAAATGTAAAAACAGACAGTAAGAGCTTCTACAAGTATATAAAAAGGAAGAGAGTAGCTAAAGTAAACATTGGTCCCTTAGAGGATGAGACTGGGGAATTAATAATGGGAAACAAGAAAATGGCAGAGACTTTGAACAAATAGTTTGTATCTGTCTTCACGGTAAAAGATACTAAAAGCATCCCAATAATAATAGATAATCAAGGGGCAAAAGGGAGGGAGGAACTTAAAACAATCACTGTCACTACAGAAAATGTACTAGGCAAACTAATGGGACTAAAGGCTGACAAGTCCCCTGGACCTGATGGCCTGCATCCTAGGGTCTTAAAAGAAGTTGCTGCAGAGATAGTGGATGCATTGGTTGTAATCTTTTAAAATTCCCTAGATTCTGGAATGGTCCCAGCGGATTGGAAAATCGCAAATGTAACCCCCATATTTAAAAAAGGACAGAGAAAGAAAGCAGGAAAATATAGGCCAGTTAGCCTAACATCTGTCATTGGGAATATGCTGGAGTCCATTATTAAGGGAGTAGTCGCAGGGCACTTAGAAAATCATAATACAACCAAGCAGAGTCAACATGGTTTTATGAAAGGGAAATTATGTTTGACAAATTTATTGGAGCTCTTCGAGGATGTAACGAGTAGGGTCAAAATCCTGGAACTCCCTACCTAACAGCACTGTGGGAGTACCTTCACCACAGGGACTTCAGCGGTTCAAGAGGGCGGCTCACCACCATCTTCTCAAGGGCAATTAGGGATGGTCAATAAATGGTGGACATGCCAGCGACGCCCCCATCCCGTGAATGAATAAAAAATAGAGGCTGTAGCACAAGATTAGGGCTCATGGGATTGGGGGTAATATAATAGCATGGATTGAGGATTAGTTAACAGGCAGGGTGTAACTTGTGGAGTGCCGCAAGGACCAGTACTTGGGCCTCAGCTATTTACAATCTATATCAATGACTTAGATGAGCTGTGAGGAGGATGCAAAGAGGCTACAAAGGGATATAGACAGGTTAAGTGATTGGGCAAGAAGGTGTCAGACGGGGTATAATGTGGGGAAGTGTGAAATTATCCACTTTGGTAGGTAGAATGGAAAAGCAAAATATTTTTTAAAAAGGTGAGAGACTAGTAAATGTTAGGATTCAGAGGGATTTGTGTGCTCTTGTACACAAATCAGAAACTTAAAATGCAGGTACAGCAAGTAATTAGGAAGACAAATGGTATGTTAGCCTTGCAATTATATAGGGCATTGGTGAGATCACACCTGGAGTACTGTGTACAGTTTTGGTTTCCTTACCTAAGGAAGGATATACTTGCCGAGGGGGTGCAACAAAGGTTCACTAGATTGATTCCTGGGATGAGAAGGCTGTCATATGAGGAGAGATTGAGTAGAATGGGCCTATATTCTCTGGAATTTAGAAGTATGAAAAGTGATCTCACTGAAATGTTTAACATTTTTAGAGGGCTTAACAGGGTAGATGCTGAGAGGTTGTTTTCCCTGGCTGAAGAGTCTAAAACTAGGGGGCATAGTCTCAGGATAAGGGATTGGCCATTTAGGACTGAGATGAGGAGAATTTTCTTCACTCAGGATTGTGGATCTTTGGAATTCTCTACCCAGAGGGCTGTGGATGCTCAGTTAATGAGTAAATTCCAGACTGAGATCAACAGATTTTTGAGCACTAAGAACTAAGGGAAACGGGACCTAGTACGGAGCCCTGCAGAGCCCCGCTGGAAACAGTCTTCCAGTCACAAAAACAACCGTCTGCCATTACCCTTTGCTTCCTGCCACTGAGTTAATTTTGGAACCAACTTTGAATTATTTTACTTTTCTGACCAGTCTGACATGTGGGGCCTTGTCAAAAGCCTTGCTAAAATCCATGTAGACGACATCAAACATGCTTACCCTCATCAACCCTCCTTGTTACCTCCTCAAAAAATTCAATCAAGTTAGTCAGACACGACATTCCCTTAATAAATCCATGCTGACTGTCCTTGATTAATCAGAGCCTTTGTAAATGAGGATTAATAATATCCCTCAGAATTTTTTCCAATATTAGGCTGACTGGCCTGTAATTACTTGGTCTATCCCTTTCTCCCTTTTTAAACAACGGTACAACGTTAGCAGTCCTCCAGTCCTCCGGCACCACACCTGTAGCCAGAGAGGATTGGAAAATGATAGTCAGAACCTCTGCTATTTCATCCTTTGCTTCTCTTAATAGCCTGGGATACATTTCATCCGGACCTGCCGATTTATCTACTTTCAAAGATACTAAACCCCTTAATATTTCCTGTCTCACTATGTTTATCTCACCTAATATATCACACTGCTCCTTAACTACAATGTCAGCATCGTTCCTCTCTTCTGTGATGACAGACGCAAAGTATTTATTAAGAACCATGCCCATGTCGTCCGCCTCCACACACAGGTTACCTTTTTGGTCTCTTTCTTTAGTTATCCTCTTGCTCTTTATGTATTATTATGAAGGTGCATTAACTGACATTTACCAGTGGTGTGAGGTCATAAAGCTTCTTTGGGCATTGGAACCAGGTGGTGGGGCTGACACTTGTGGCAGTGACAGCCTCGATGATCTGGAAAGATCGGATAGGCTGGAACAGAGCAGGCTGTGGGGAGATTTAATTGAGGTGTATAAAATTATGAGGCACCTAGATAGAGTGGTTAGGAAGGACATATTTCCCTGAGCATCGAGGTCAATAACCAGGGTGGAAAAATTTAAGGTGATTGGTAGAAGGATTAGAGGAGAATTGAGGAAAAATTTTCACCCAGAGGGTGGTGGGGGTCTGGAACTCACTGCCTGAAAAGGTGGTAGAGGCAGAAACTTCCATCACATTTAAAAAGTACTGTACTTTGCTATGCACTTGAAGTGCTGTAACCTACAAGGCTACGGACCAAGAGCTGGAAAGTGGGATTAGACTGGATAGCTCTTTTTCGACCAGCACAGACACGATGGGCCGAATGGCCTCCTTCAGTGCCGTAAATTTCTATGATTCTTCTATGATTCAAAAGCCAACTCCTATCAACTGCATCACTAGCCTCACACACTTCTCAATGCACCACTCCACCCCCCCCCCAACCAATCAATCACCTACCAACAATCTGTCCCAATCACGAGTCACATATCCCATTCCTGGCCTCACCTCACCCCCTTGGAGGAGATGGTGCAGACCATTCTTGGCGGGGGCATGGCTGAGCACTTGGCCAGTGGTGGGGCTAAAAGGATACAAGATGCAGGTATCCTCATACGTTATCCTCCTTCTCACATGAGCCTCTTGCTTTCCCGCGCTCCCCTCACCACAACTGCACACTTGTGCGTTCCTCATTTCACACACCCAAGAAATGCAACCTGCCCACTCAGTGGTTGTCTAAGAAGAGGGAGAGGAGACTGACGAAGAAGAAGATGATTGCCCCCCACTGAAAGTCAGCAACCATCCACCAGCCATGCTGTAGCCACTGGGGTAGCACTGGGGTGACATCAGTAGAATAGGCAAAGGCACAAACAAGACAGTCACGAAGAGAATGCATAAGGGTGATGAGTTGATTTCTTGATGTCATATTGGATGGATAGATGTATGTCGTTGGATTGGAAAGTTTGCTTTGAGGTGGCTTTTATTTCAGCATCGTGGCCAAGAGGATGCTGTGATGGTCAGTAACACAGGGAAGGCAAGGTGTAGGACTAATGTTGAAAGGGGATTTGGGGTTGTGGTCACTGGGACCGCAGGCGGATGATTACATCCCGGATATCCCGGCCATAAAGGGGCTGTCTGGGATGCATCCTTCCGTCTGCTTCCTCCTCTTCTGCTTCCTCCTCTTCTGCGTCTTCCTCTTCCCTCTGTAAGCGGATGCTGTAAATCTAAAATGACAGCACAAAATGCTGGAAATACGCAGCAGGTCAGGCAGCATCTCGGCCCGAGACGTGAACTCTGTTTCTCTCTCCACGGATGTTGCCTGACCAGTTGAGTATTTGCAGCATTTTCTGTTTCCTCAGAGGCCTTCCTTTACCATCTGAGGCCTTGCATGCATCCGGCAGTACTCCCTACACACTTAAAAACTTATCATCTATTGCAGCAAGCTGCTCCTTCAGCAAAATTAAAAAAACAGTCCAAAAGCTTAAATGCCAACTTACCTCAAAGATGTGTGTGTCCCTTTAAGAGGTGCTAACAGTGCCTCTGTCAGTCTCTTTGCACGCTGGGTTTCCCTGGCGTGGTTATGACCCAGCGCTGAACTCAGCACTTGGGTCAAAGTTGGCCGTGGTGACGTTAAGTTGGCGTGATGCCACCAATCCGCCATTTTTTTTTGCAGGGCGCTAATACTTACCGGCAGTGCTATGGGGATGTGGAAAATGGAGGACGCCACGCGTCCTGCCACCAGCTGGTGAAAGAGCAGCAGCTGCCACTCTTTCACCATTTTTTGATGATAACAGATGGCATAAAGCCCCCAAATTTTTCATCCCACTTGTCATACATAAATGGTCCAAGTCTCTATGAAGATAATCCATCTTCTTTCTACTCACTATTTTCCCACACAGCTTTGTATCAACAAATTTAATATTACGTACTAGACATCCTGTTCCATATCAACAGAAATATGTCAACAACAGGGTTCCCAGAACATTTCCTTGTGGAACACCACTGGTTACTTTTACACAGGTGGAGCATATCAATTTATCACTACCCTCTGTCTTCTGTTTGCAAACGATTCTAGACAGCATGTCATCTATTCCATTAGACTTAAACTTCCCTACTGGTCTCAAGTGAGGAATTTGTGCCAAACACCTTGTGAAAATTCAAGCAAAATGTACTGACTGGATTCCCCTCATCCACCAGCTTCAAGAATTTGAGCAGGTTTTTAAAGCATTATCTATCACTTCTAAAATCATGTTTACTGCACCCTATGATACCTGTGCTCCTTACATGTACATTCCCTAGAGTTTAGAAGAATAAAAGGTGATCTAATTGAAACATACAAAATTCTTAAGGGGCCTGACAGGGTAGATGCAGGGCGGATGTTACCCCTGGCTGAGTAGTCTAGAACTGGGGGTCACAGTCTCAGAATAAGGGGTCAGCCATTTAGGAGATGAGGAGAAATTTCTTCACTCAAAGGGTTGTGAATCTTTGGAATTCTCTACCCAAAAGAGCTGTGGATGCTCAGTTGTTGAGTATATTCAAGATCGATAGGTTTTTGGATACTAAGGGAATCAAGGGATATGGGGATTGGGCGGGAAGGTGGAGTTGAGGTTGAAGATCAGCCATGGTCTTATTGAATGGCTCAAGGGCCCGAATGGCCTACTCCTGCTCCTATTTCTTATGTTGTCATGTTCTTATGTACATTTACAGCATCCACAGAATTCCTCTCCAATATTTTTTCCACTATCGATGTTAAGGTAACTGGCCTTTAATTATAAAGTTCATGCACCAACTACAATGGTCATTCTCCAGTGCTCAAGACACTATTCTAGTATTTATGGAGCATTGAAAAATATTAAACTAAGTATCAATCAATAATTTCATATTTAATTACTTGAGGATTCTAGAATGCTGCCCATCTGGCCCAGAAGACTTCTGCATATTTAATCCTTCCTATTTCTGCACTGCTTTACTAACTTCTGTAGGTGTTATGGATTGCATTTAATATGACTGAAATTTGTGCATTATCCTTCTTGGTGAAAACTGAAGAAGTGAAGAATATGATCAATATCCATATCCTGATCATCTGTGTTACTTTTACCCAATTTATCCTTTATTGTACCAACCATTACTAGTACTAAAATAAAAATGTTAAAAATCTTATTTATTACAACTGCTACAAACATAGTGATGTCCATTTTTGCGCTGGCAAAAATATAAATAATCACAACACAGTCTAAAAGAATACGTTAAAAGTTTGTCAACCTTTTTAGATGAAGCAAAAGGAGCTGGTTTGAATATCATAGAATTGTGTGTTCTGGACAGCACGATGGGGGCTGGTACAACATCAGGCTTCTTGTTATCTGAGGCATGCTGTTGTGTGCCTAACGAATATAGTTTCTTCTCCTCAGCTTCAGCCTTCTGTAGCAGAGTCACAGCTTCCTATAAAATAATATTGTTTCTTTAAGAGGCGCTCTCACTGTCGTAAAAACTTTTTTAAATCAACTAATTACAAACAATTATGATTAACATTATCATCTTTTTTTGTCTTGTTCATTTCTGTTGATTTTCAAACATTTATTTTTAAATTATGGCCTTAAATTAGCATATTGTAGGAACGGAGGTTCCTATCAAAAAGACTGAGTTCGACTCAGGCAATTAAAACAATGAACTTTAATGGAACAAAACAGGTTTTAACTGGAAACTGCTGGAATACATCAACTACAGGTCTGTTCTCCTTGAGGGCTCCACGAGGACTGATCCCCTGGTCAGAAGACTGACGTCATGACGTCATCACGTTCTTCCCACCATTGGAGTATCACGTGACTAACGGCATGACGTCATCACGTTGAAACCGCACTGTAAAGGTAACTAGACATTGTACAGTCAAACAGTGTAATTAAAGGTACAGGCACAGACAGTAACTACATTGCTGTTAAAGGAATTATGTACAACTGCTCTGAGTCCTTTGGTGGCTCCACCACATGCGCCCCTCCAGAATTGTCTTTAACAGAAAAAGTAAGACGAGGAGGAGGCCTGACAAGCCTGTCCGATCGACTTCGATACCCTGGTAGAGGAAGTTGATGACCGGTGGTCGAGTTGGCAGTCGGTTGTGGTTGAGCAGGCGCGGCGAGCACGGTCGAGTTGGCGGGCGGCTTTGGTTGATCTGGTGCAGCAGCTGCGGGCGGTCGGCCATGTTTGGGTGGTTGAGCGACCACGACAGGGTGGTCCAGGTCCAGGTGAACTGGCTTCAATCGGTCCACCGAGATGCAATCCGGCTTCCCTCCGACGTCGACTGAAAAAGATTTGTCTCCTGGTTCGATGACGTGGAAAGGACCAGTGTAAGGGGGCTTGAGCGGATCCCGGTGAGCGTCGTGGCGGATGAATACATACTCCGCATTCTTCAGTCCCGGTGGCACATAGGAGTTCTGCAAACCGTGATTGGATGTAGGCACCGGAGCGAAGCATCTGGCAGCTTCCTGGTGGCGAACGAGTTGCTGGGAGGCGAACCATGGCTCTGTGGGAGAAGGGGGGAAATCCCCTGGCACTCGGAGCGGCTGGCCATAGACGAGTTCAGCTGAAGACGATTGCAGGTCATCTTTGGGCGCCGTACGAAGACCCAAAAGGACCCATGGAAGTCTGTCCACCCATCCTGCACCTTGAAGACTGGCCCGAAGAGAGGCTTTAAGCGACCTGTGGAATCGCTCGCAAAGGCCGTTCGCCTGTGGATGATAGGCGGTGGTGCGATGAAGTTTGGTGCCGAGCCCCTGAGCCACAGCGTTCCAAAGCTCCGAGGAAAATTGTGGCCCGCGGTCAGAAGAGATGTCCGCCGGTACCCCAAAACGGGCAACCCAACAGGAGATGAAAGCTCTAGAGACGTCTGCCGACGTGGTGGAAACCAAAGGAATTGCCTCTGGCCACCTAGTGGTGCAGTCCACCATGGTGAGAAGATGAGTATAACCCTGAGAAGGCGGAAGTGGCCCCACAAGGTCCCCATGCACGTGGTCGAAACGACGCTCCGGAATAGCGAACGCAGCCACTGGAGCTTTAACATGACGCTGGACTTTGGCCTTCTGGCAGACAACGCAGGTATTAGCCCAGTCACGGACATGGAGGTGCATACCTTTCCAGACGAACTTCGCCGACATAAGCCGTTGTGAAGCCTTCATCCCAGGGTGCGACAACCCGCGTATGGCATCAAAAACCTTCCGGCGCCATGCGACTGGCACGATAGGTCGTGGAAAGCCCATGGACACGTCGCAAAGGAGCGTGGCGCCTGCGGCCTGGAAAGTGACGTCGGTCGCTTGGAAGCTAGAGGGAATGGTTCTATATGATTGGATCCGAGGCCTGATCTGCAGCCATGAGGGCGTAGTCGATCCCCAGGTGCACCGCGTGGACCGTCGCACGGGAGAGGCAATCTGCCACCAGGTTGTCCTTACCAGACACATGTTGAATGTCCGTGGTAAATTCAGAAATGAACGTCAAGTGACGTTGTTGACGAGCGGACCACGGTTCGGCGGTCTTGGCCATGGCGAACGTAAGGGGCTTGTGGTCGACAAAAGCCGTGAAGGGACGCCCTTCCAATAAGAACCGAAAATGGCGAATGGTGAGGAATAGGGCCAGTAGCTCCCGATCGAAGGTGCTGTACTTTTTTTCATTCTTCCGTAGTTGACGGCTGAAAAACGCCAGCGGTTGTCACGTGCCGTTGACCCACTGTTCTTGCACTGCACCGATGGCGTAGTCTGACGCGTCGGTGGTAAGGGCGATGGTGGCACCTGGAAGTGGGTGCGCCAGCATGGTTGCATTGGCCAAAGCACTCTTGGTGTTGCCGAATGCCTGGACCATCTCGGCTGTCCAGCTGATTGGATCCTTACCGGACTTGCTCTTGAGGGCCCCGAACAAAGGTTGCATAAGTTGAGCCGCCTTGGGGACAAAACGGTGGTAGAAGTTGACCATCCCCAGGAACTCCTGCAAGGCCTTGACTGTCGGCGGCCACGGGAAAGAGGTAACCGCTTCCACCTTCGTCATTAAGGGGACGGCGCCATCCGATGTTATGTGGTGTCCCAGGAAATCGATCTGTTGCAGGCCGAACTGGCACTTAGCCGGGTTGATGATTAAACCGTGTTGGCTGAGGCGCGTAAAGAGGGAACGCAAATGGGAGATGTGCTCCTCCTTGCTGGCACTGGCGATGAGAATGTCGTCAAGGTAGACGAAAATGAAGCACAGGTCTCAAAGAACGGAGTCCATTAAACGCTGGAACGCCTGTGCTGCGTTCTTTAAGCCAAACGGCATCCGCAGGAACTCAAAGAGGCCAAAAGGGGTGATGACTGCGGTTTTCGGGACATCTTGTGGGTGCACTGGAACCTGGTGATATCCACGGACGAAGTCGACTTTAGAGAAGATAGAATTTCCCGCCAAATGAGCCGAGAAATCCTGGATATGCGGAATTGGGTACCGATCTGGAGTGGTGGCGTCGTTCAGGCGTCGGTAGTCACTGCATGGCCGCCAGCCGCCGCCTGGTTTCGGCACAATGTGGAGAGGCGAGAACCAGGGACTCTTGGATCACCGAATGATCCCGAGCCGCTCCATCGTGTCGAACTCCGCCTTCGCAGCCGCGAGCTTGCCGGGTTCGAGCCTTCTAGCCCGCGCATAAACCGGGGAGCCAGTGGTGGTGATATGATGTTCAACACCATGCTTCATTGCCGAAGAGGAGAAAGTGGGCCTTGTCAGCTCCGGAAACTCCCCGAGGAGCCGCGTGAAGTCATCTGGAGGAGGGAACGTGCAGGCAATAGAGCGCGACATGGAGGTACCGTGGTAGCACAGAATCGAGTGGAAGGTGGCCGCGTTGATCAGCCGGAAGTGCCGGACATCAACGAGGAGGCTGTTGGCACACAGAAAATCCGCCCCAGGATGATCTGTGAGACTGTGGCCGTGACGAATTCCCAAAAGAAGCACTGACCGCTGAAACAGACTTCGACCCGCCGCTTTCGGAAAGTTCGAATTGCTGTGCCATTAGCCGCTACAAGGGAAAAACCGAGGTTCCCAGTCTGCATGTCGAGCTTCGACGCAGGTAGGATGCTACACTGCGCCCCGGTGTCACAAAGAAAACGGCGGCCCGATAGGGAATCGGTGATACAAAGGAGTTTCCCCGTAGATCTGACGGCCATCGCCACCGCGGAGCGCCCATTAAACCCAGTCCTCCTTCGCCAGGGACGCCGCCGGCGCCTTGTTGTTTTTTTTTGGGTGAAAAACTGCAGGGGGAACGGCAGCATCGTGCTTTCACGCCAAAACAGGTGTGGTAGGAGCACCAGCCCGCTGTAGGAGGAGCTGGAACCGCGTCTGTGGGGGATGGGCACCTCGTGGCTGCGCAGCACTGCTGGGTTACCGTGAAAATCTTATCGGCTTCGGCCGCAAGCTCGGCACAGTCTGTAATGTCGGATCTGGCTAGGGCAGTCTGAACCTGTTCAGGCATTTGATAGAGGAAAAGCTCCCGGAAGAGGAAGCATTCCGGTTCGGCACCCAAGAGCGTGAGCATTTGGCTCATGAGCTCGGACGGTTTGGAGTCCACGAGGCCGGGCAGCGTGATGAGCCAGCGAGCACGCTCCGACTTCGATAGCCCGAAAACCTGAAGCAACCGCGCCTTAATCGCATCATACTTGCTGTCAGTAGGAGGACTACCGAGGAGGCTGATGATCCGGGATGCAGTTGCGCTGTCGAGGGCGGAGACCACATAATAATAACGGGTCTGATCCACGACGATGTTCCTAATGGCGAACTGGGCTTCAGCCTGGATAAACCAGGCGTCTGGTTGTTGCTCCCAGAACTGTGGCAGTTTCAGCGTGACGGCGTTCGTGTCCATGATGAATCTTCCACGAAAATTGTTCGTAGAATTCGGGGTCACCAATGTAGGAGCGGAGGTGCCTATCAAAAAGACTGAGTTCGACTCAGGCAATTAAAACAATGAACTTTAATGGAACAAAACAGGTTTTAACTGGAAACTGCTGGAATACATCAACTACAGGTCTGTTCTCCTTGAGTGCTCCACGAGGACTGATCCCCTGGTCAGAAGACTGACGTCATGACGTCATCGCGTTCTTCCCGCCATTGGAGCATCACGTGACTAACAGCATGACGTCATCACGTTGAAACCGCACTGTAAAGGTAACTAGACATTGTACAGTCAAACAGTGTAATTAAAGGTACAGGCACAGACAGTAACTACATTGCTGTTAAAGGAATTATGTACAACCGCTCCGAGTCCTTTGGTGGCTCCGCCACAATATACAATTTATACTGAAGCAAGTATATTAATGACCATCGGCGGGAATTTCCTCAGGGATTCTCCTGCACTGCCAATATACCTTCAGCAGAAATTTGGCAGAAACCCTGTTTATGCACCTAAACGGGGTTTTCTCCAAGCTTCCAATAAAGTTACGGTTGTTAAGTCTGTGTGTTCCAGTTATGGTTAATATGAATCACTGCACACAGACCACAAGAATAACTTTAACAGGTCTTTACTAGTCGAAGGTCAGGGCTGAACTACCCAGCAGATTACTACACAGCACTTATATACCGGTGTGGTCACCACCGGTATTACCGTATACAGCAGCCAGAGAAAGTAGTACATCTCTTAAGGTGGAACAGGTTTAAGTTCTCTTAAGGTGGAACAAGTTACATACACCACAATCCTCCCTTTTTAGCTTAACAGTTATATCCCCATTTAACATAACATAATAACATATATACATATACAACTTCATGTAGAAACAGTTTAAAGGTTCAGTCTCTCAGGAGGCCTCCTGATTCGAGTTGGATAACGCCTTTCAGGGGTCTCTGATTCTTGTTGCTGAGGTGACTCCTCTAGTTGGTCTCTTATGTCTTGGACATCATCATCAGGTACATTTACTGCCGAGGTAGATGCTTAAGGTTCACTAACTTCTTCCACGGTTGTCTCTGTCGTAACCATGGGTTCGACCCTTGTTCTCGATTCTACCAGTTGGTCAGCATGACGCCATATTACATTTTTACCAACATCTACCGTGTACATCAGGGGTCCTTGTCTGGCCCGAATTGTTCCGGATTGCCATTTCTCGTTTCCATAGTCCCTGGCCAACACTGGTTGTCCTACCTCGAAACTCCGAGTGGTCTTGTTATTTATATGCTGGAACTGTTTGTTTTCAACTTCCCTCCGCACATTTGGTTTTAACAAGTCCAACCTGGACTGCAACCTCCTGTTATAAAACACCAGTTCCAGGGAGCAGCGGCAGCAGAGAGGAGGTGAGCCCGGTATAAAAACCGGCGCGAAGACCGAGGCCCGACCAGTTCCAGGGAGCAGCGGCAGCAGAGAGGAGGTGAGCCCGGTATAAAAACCGGCGCGAAGACCGAGGCCCGACCAAATCAACAGCAGAGGAGAGAGGTAAAAAGTAATCAGAGTGTGACGTCACCAGGGAGCAGGTAAGTGATTGGTTGGTGACTAGTTCTCTCTTTTCAATACAAGCTTGACTTCTGTGGTGTTAAATTTCTAGGGTCTCTGGTGTAGTGGGGACAGTTGGTAAATAAAGCGCCCTAGAGTATACCTGTAACTGGGGTATTGAATAAATTTTTTAATTAATTAAAGGAGTAAGTCATGGCAGGAGAGCTCAGACCCGTGTTCTGCTCCTCTTGCTCCATGTGGGAAATCAGGGACGCTGCCAGTGTCCCTGACGACCATCTGGGCGGGAAATGCATCCAGCTGCAGCTACTTGTAGACCGCATTGCGGCGCTCGAGCTGCGGGTGGATGAATTTTGGAGCATGCGCGATGCTGAGAGGGTCGTGGATAGCACGTTTAGCGAGTTGTTCACGCCTCAGGGTAGGGCTGCACAGGGGGTGACCATCAGGCGGAGCAACAGAGGCAGGCAGGAAGTGCAGGGAACCCCTGCGGACATCCCCCTTTCAAACAAGTATACCAAGTTGGATACTGTTGAGGGGGATGACTCACCAGGGGAAGGCAGCAGCAGCCAGCTTCCTGGCACCAGGGACGCTTCTGCTGCTCAGAAAGGGAGGAAAAAGAATGGGAGAGCAATAGTGGTAGGGGATTCTATCGTAAGGGGAACAGATAGACGTTTCTGTGGCCGCAAACGTGACTCCAGGATGGTTTGTTGCCTCCCTGGGGCCAGGGTCTGGGATGTCACTGAGCGGCTACAGGGCATTCTTAAGGGGGAGGGTGAGCAGGCAGAGGTCGTGGTCCACATTGGGACCAACGACATAGGAAGGAAGGGGGATGAGGTCCTGCATCAAGAATTTAGGGAGCTAGGTAACAGATTAAAGAGCAGGACCTCAAAGGTTGTAATCTCTGGATTACTCCCAGTGCCACGTGCTAGTAAGTATAGGAATGGGAGGATAGAGCAGATGAATGTGTGGCTAAAGAGTTGGTGTAGGGGGGAGGGTTTTACTTTCCTGGATCACTGGGCCTGCTTCTGGGAAAGGTGGGACTTGTACAAGTCGGACGGGTTGCACCTGAACCAGAGCGGGACAAATATCCTTGCGGGGAGGTTTGTTAGCACTGTTGGGGGGGGTTTAAACTAACTTGGCAGGGGGATGGGATACAGAGGGGAGCTGAAATAGGGGGTGATGTGCTGCCAATTATAGAGAAAAAAACAAGTCAGCTTGGTAGACAGGGCAAATATATAAGGGCAAGGCTGGATGGCATCTATTTTAATGCAAGGAGTCTTGCAAATAAGGTGGATGAACTGAAGGTGTTGATAAACACATGGGAGTATGATATTGTTGCTATCACGGAGACATGGTTGAGGGAGGGGCAAGACTGGCAGCTCAATATTCCGGGGTACAGAATCTTCAGGCGAGACAGAGTGGGAGGTATAAGAGGAGGGGGTGTCGCGATATTAATTAAGGAGTCAATTACTGCAGTAAGGAGGGATGATATATTAGCAGGGTCCTCTAATGAGGCCATATGGGTGGAGCTTAAAAACAAAAAGGGGGCAAGCACTTTGCTGGGAGTGTACTATAGGCCTCCAAACAGTCAGGGGGAGATAGAGGAACAGATATGTAGGCAAATCTCAGAGAAAGGTGCAAATAATAGGGTAATAATAATGGGGGATTTCAACTTCCCCAATATTAACTGGGATAGTCAGAGTGTGAAAGGCTCAGAGGGTGTAGGATTCTTAAAGTGCATCCAGGAGAGCTTTTTGAGCAAGCATGTAGAAAGTCCTACAAGAGAGGGGGCGGTACTGGACCTAATTCTAGGGATTGTGGCCGGCCAAGTGGAAAAAGTGCTAGTAGGTGAGCACTTTGGTGATAGTGGCCATAATATGGTAAGATTTAAGGTGGTCATGGAAAAGGACAGGGATGGGCCAGAAATAAAGGTTCTAAATTGGGGGAAGGCCGATTTTAATAGGATAAGGCAGGATCTGGCCAAAATGGACTGGGATCAGCTACTTGTAGGAAAATCTGCATCGGAGCAATGGGAGGCTTTCAGAAGGGAAATTGAGATCATACAATGGCAACATGTTCCCGTAAAGGTCAAGAGTGGTTCCAAAAACCACAGGGAACCTTGGATGTCAGGGGATATACGAGAATGGATTAGGAAAAAAAGGAGGGCTTTTGGTAGATACAAAAGGCTAAAGACGGAGGAAGCCCTAGAGGAGTACAAAAAGTGCAGGGGGATACTTAAAAAAGAAATTAGGAGATCAAGGAGGGGCCATGAAATAACACTGGCGAGCAAAATAAAGGAAAATCCTAAGATGTTTTATAAGTATATTAAGGGTAAGAGGATAACTAGGGAAAAAAGAGGGCCCATTAGGGACAAAAGTGGCAATCTGTGTGTGGAGCCGGAAGATGTAGGAGGGGTTCTAAATGAATTTTTTGCATCTGTTTTCACTATGGAGAAGGACGATGTAGACATAGAAATAGGGCGGGGGGGCTGTGATATGCTCGAACATATTAACATCGAGAGGGAGGAGGTATTGGCGGTTTTAGCAGGCCTAAAAATGGATAAATCCCCAGGCCCGGATGAAATGTATCCCAGGCTGCTGTGTGAGGCAAAGGAAGAGATTGCGGGGGCTCTAACACATATATTCAGGACCTCTCTGGCCACAGGGGATGTGCCAGAGGACTGGAGAACCGCTAATGTAGTACCATTATTCAAGAAGGGTAGTAGGGAAAAACCGGGGAACTACAGGCCAGTGAGCCTAACATCAGTGGCAGGAAAATTATTGGAAAAAATTCTGAGGGACAAAATTTGTCTCCACTTGGAGAGGCAAGGATTAATCAGGGATAGTCAACATGGCTTTGTCAAGGGAAGATCATGTCTGACTAATTTGATTGAATTTTTTGAGGGGGTGACTAGGTGTGTGGATGAGGGTAACGCAGTGGATGTGGTATACATGGATTTCAGTAAGGCCTTCGATAAAGTCCCGCACAGGAGACTGGTCAAGAAGGTAAGAGCCCATGGAATCCAGGGTGCCTTGGCACATTGGATACAAAACTGGCTTAGTGGCAGAAGGCAGAGGGTGATGGTCGAAGGTTGTTTTTGTGACTGGAAGCCTGTGGCCAGTGGGGTACCATAGGGATCGGTGCTGGGTCCCTTGCTGTTTGTGGTCTACATTAATGACTTGGATATGAATGTAAAAGGTATGATCAGTAAGTTCGCGGATGATACAAAAATTGGTAGGGTGGTAAATAGCGAGGAGGGTAGCCTCAGTCTGCAGGACGATATAGATGGGTTGGTCAGATGGGCGGAACAGTGGCAAATGGAATTTAGCCCGGAAAAGTGCGAGGTGATGCACTTTGGGGGGACTAACAAGGCAAGGGAATACACAATGAATGGAAAGACCCTAGGCAAGACGGAGGGTCAGAGGGATCTGGGTGTGCAAGTACACAGATCCCTGAAGGCGGCGGAACAGGTGGATAAGGTGGTAAAAAAGGCATATGGGATACTTGCCTTCATTAGCCGAGGCATTGAATATAAGAGCAAGGAGGTTATGATGGAGCTGTATAAAACACTGGTTAGGCCACAGCTGGAATACTGTGTGCAGTTCTGGTCGCCACGCTACAGGAAGGATGTGATCGCGTTAGAGAGGGTGCAGAGGAGGTTCACCAGGATGTTACCAGGGCTGGAGCGCTTCAGCTATGAAGAGAGACTGGGCAGATTGGGTTTGTTTTCCTTGGAGCAGAGGAGGCTGAGGGGGGACATGATTGAGGTGTACAAAATTATGAGGGGCATAGATAGGATGGATGCTGAGGAGCTTTTTCCCTTAGTAGAGTGGTCAATAACTCGGGGGCATAGATTCAAGGTAAAGGGCAGGAGGTTTAGAGGGGATTTGAGAAAGAACTTTTTCACCCAGAGGGTGGTTGGAGTCTGGAACTCACTGCCTGAAAGGGTTGTGGAGGCAGAAACCCTCACAACATTTAAGAAGCATTTGGATGAGCACTTGAAATGCCATAGCATACAAGGCTACGGGCCAAATGCTGGAATATGGGATTAGATTAGACAGGGCTTGATGGCCGGCGCAGACACGATGGGCCGAAGGGCCTCTATCCGTGCTGTATTACTCTATGGCTCTATGACTCTATGATCATGGCAGGACTTTGGTTTGTCACTGCATGAGCGGCGTTTCGATATGCCAGTAGAAACTTGTCCGCCTTATGTTGTAGTGGAATCTGATCTTCGCTCATGGCCTTTATTGCCTTTTTGAATGTTTGTACAAATCTCTCGGTCAACCCATTTGTAGCCGGATGATATGGGGCAGAGGTATAATGTTTCACCCCATTCTTCTTTAAGAATTTTTGGAATTCTTCTGACACGAACTGTGGTCCGTTGTCGGAACATATTTGTTCTGGCAATCCATTCCTTGCGAATATCGTTCTTAACACCGCAATTGTCTTTTCTGAAGTAGTGGTAGTCATCTTGATCACTTCTGGCCATTTAGAATGTGCGTCCACCGCAATTAGAAACATGGAGTCCATGAATGGACCAGCAAAGTCAATATGTACGCGTTGCCATGGGGCTGAAGGCCATTCCCATGGATGCAGCGGTGCAATCGGAGGTGCATTTTGCACTTTTTGGCACCCTGAGCAGCTTTTCGTCAGCTCCTCTATCTGTTGGTCGATACCCGGCCACCACACATAAGCCCTAGCAAGGCTTTTCATCTTGACTCCCCCCAGATGACCTTCATGCAGTTCCTTTAGAACTCTTTCCCTTAACTTAGGAGGAATAATCACTCTCGTTCCATACATCAATGTTCCTTGACAGACGGACAGCTGGTCTCGTCTTGCCGAGAATGCCGGTAACAGAGAATCACCATGTGCTGGCCATCCCTTCACTGTCACCTCGTAGACTCGGGACAGTGTCGGGTCGTTCCTGGTTTCTTTTTCAATACTTGCATTGGTGACTGGTAAACACTCGATGATGGTCGAGTGAAATAACTCAACAGGGTCAACCTTCGTTGTCTCCTCTTCTTCAGGTAGTGGCAGGCGCGACAGCCCATCAGCATTACCATGCTGCTTTGTACCTTTGAATTCTATCTGATATTGATGTGCCCCTAGGAAAAGGGACCATCTCTGGAGTCTCTGTGCTGTCATCACCGACACACCCTTCTTAGGGTTAAAAATGGATACCAACGGCTGATGGTCTGTCAGAAGCGTAAACTTTTGGCCCTGCAGGTAATGATTAAACTTCTTTACTCCCCACACAAGGCTGAGAGCCTCCCTATCTATCTGAGCATAGTTGCGCTCAGCGGAGGTCAATGATCTGGATGCGAACGCGACTGGCCTCTCCGTGCCATTTGGCAACTTGTGTGAGAGTACTGCCCCAATACCATATGGAGAAGCATCACAAGCCAAACGAATAGGCAGTGTTGGGTTGAAGTGAGCCAACACTTCCTCTGAGGTTATCAATTCCTTGCTTTTGCGAAAGGCCTTCTTACAGTCCTCGCTCCACTCCCATGGTACTCCCTTCTGCAAAAGAGCATTCAGCGGGTGCAGTACCGTGGATAAATTTGGCAGAAACTTATGGTAATAGTTAATCAATCCTAGGAACGACCTCAACTGAGATACATTAAACGGAGCGGGAGCCTTCACAACCGCTTCGATCTTGTCAGGAGACTTATGAAGTCCCTCCTGGTCAATGACATGGCCACAGTACGAGATCCGCTTCTGGAAGAACTCACATTTCTGCCGATTAACTCGAAGCCCATATTCTTTCAATCTGATGAGCAGCAGTTCCAAATTTGCGAGGTGTTCCTCGTCACCATCTCCTGTAATCAGAATATCGTCCAGGTAACATTGTGTGCCTGGAATTCCCTGTAATACCTGCTCCAT
This sequence comes from Somniosus microcephalus, assembly GCF_052327205.1. Classification (NCBI taxonomy): domain Eukaryota; kingdom Metazoa; phylum Chordata; class Chondrichthyes; order Squaliformes; family Somniosidae; genus Somniosus; species Somniosus microcephalus. The sequence continues at coordinate 24,542 of NW_028226684.1, forward strand.
GGCCCTCTGCCAAATTGCTGGAGCCGATGCCACTCCAAAAACCAGTCTATTATACCGGTACAAGCCTCTATGCGTGTTGATCGTGAGGTACTGGCGTGACTCTTCCTCAACTTCCATCTGTAAGTACGCCTGCGCCAGGTCTATCTTGGTGAAGTGTTTCCCGCCCGACAATGAAGCGAAGATATCCTCAATCCGCGGAAGCGGATACTGCACCGTGTGAAGCACCGGATTAACAGTGATCTTGAAATCTCCACAGATGCGAACCTTCCCTGGTTCTCCCGGCTTGTTGCTCGAAGGACGTTTCATCACGGGAACAATGGGCGTAGCCCACTCACTCCAGTCTACCTTAGACAGTACTCCTGAACGTTCTAGCGCTTCCAGCTCCGCTTCCACAGCAGGTTGTATCGCATAGGGTACCAGTCTGGCTTTGAAAAATTTTGGTTGTGCATGTTCTTCAATCTTGATGTTTGCCGTAATTCCTCTCAGTGTTCCCAGTCCCTGCTGGAACACCTCTTTAGCATCGTCCAATATTCTGGACAATCGTTTAGGTTTGACATCTGTTTCCCTGGCATCTACCGTTAGTGCTTTTAAGGAATGCCAGTCCATATTCATTTTTCTAATCCACTCCCGTCCCAGTAGTGGTGGACCTCCTTCAGGTAGCACATATAAGTCCATTCCTCGGCTTTCTTTGCCCTTGTGGACCACCTTTACCTCTATCTTTCCGATGGGGTATACTCTTTGCCCAGTGTGTGTTTTCAATACAATCTCCGTGTCCCGTAGGGGAATATGTTGGAATAACCTTTTGTAATCTTTCTTATTCATGACCGTCAATGCCGATCCAGTGTCCAATTCCATCTTCACTTGGACTCCTGCTATCTGAAGTGTGACCCAGATAATTTGTAGGTCAGCTTCATTACTCACATTGTGAATTCTTAACCCAGCTCCTTGCTGTTGGAGTCTGAATCCGAATTCTGTTCATCCGAACTCTTCTCAGCCACCTTATGTACCTTTCTGCACTTTTCCTGCGGTGACTTTTTGTTGCTGGTCTTCTTTCCTGACCTGCATACTTTAGCTATGTGACCAAGCTTGCCACATTTTCTGCATTCCTGATTTTTAAACCAGCATTGGTTCTGATCGTGTGTTGTCTTTCCACAACGATAACATTTCACTGTACCCAAAGCCATTTGGTCTGCGCTGAGTACCGATGACTTCAGCTGCATTTCCGCAGTGCCTCTCGCTGCAGCTTCGTGTGATGCTGCAATAGTGACAGCCTTATCAAGTGTAAGATCATTCTCTTCAAGCAGCCGCTTTTGTGTTCCTTCTTTTGACAATCCACACACGAATTTGTCTCTCAGCGCCTCTGTTAGTCTTTCCCCAAACTGACAGTACTTCGCTAGCCTACGCAGTTCAATTAAATACTCCGCGTCGCTTTCCTCTTTCAGTTGCGTTCTAGCATAAAATTTAAATCGTTCCGCTAACATCAGCGGTGTGGGGTTCAAATGATTCTTTAGGACAGCAACAATATTCGCGAAAGTCTGATCCGCCAGTTTAGCTGGTGATAGAAGATGCTTCAATAGCCCGTATGTCTTCGCACCCATTGAGTTTAGTAAGGTTAGTGCTTTATCCTCATCTGATATCTTATTTGCTTTACAATAAACTTCTATGCGTTCTACATACATGGCCCAATCTTCAACATCGGCATCGAAATCGTTGATGTTACCACGCTTAGGCATCCTTGCAATCTTCTTGAGAAACAAAAAAAAAATTTTTTTTTTTTCTCTTTTATTTTAAAATGGCGGTTTCCCGCACTTGTCTTCTTCCCTCGCCTACGAAAATGGCGGCTTCCCGCATTAGCCTTTCTCCCCCGCTGGCTGTAATGGCGATTGCCGTATTGCTGCCGTTCGCGCCTCCCCAGCGGTTCTCAATTCATGCCTCCCAGCCCCTCTTGCAGTCCGGTCCTTTCCACCGGCTGCGGCCGAGTTTTCCGCGGTTTTTTTATTTTCTCCCGCGCCTTACGCTGTCCCGGTCGCTGCGCCTCGCGGCCTCGGTAGCTGCCCGGCCTTTTTCACCGGTCGCGGTCGAGCTCTCTCTCGACGCTGTTGCGTCTCCCAGCCCGCTTGCAGCCCGGTCTTTTACACCAGCTGCGTTTGCATTCACCGCGGCTCCCGTGCCTTACGCTGCCCCAGTCTCAGCGCCTCTGGCCCCGACTTCTGTCTGGCTCTTTTCCCCGGCCGTGGTTGAGTTCTCCGCCCTTATATCCTCCATTTTCCCTCCCCTACTCCACAGCCAACGTGGCCGACTTGCTGCTCGTCGCTGATCGGCTTACCCACCACCGTGGTAGAAGGGATGATCACTGCCTGTCGCTGATGGAAGGCTTCGTGTCAGGATTCTTCCTTTGCTCTTCAGACCCGAGTCTTTTCTCAGCAGGATGATGAGGGCGGATGCCTCTTCTCGACGCCCGTTAAACTGCCTTGGATGTATCTCTGCCGCAGGGTAAGATCGTACTCGTCGCCACTGTTAAGTCTGTGTGTTCCAGTTATGGTTAATATGAATCACTGCACACAGACCACAAGAATAACTTTAACAGGTCTTTACTAGTCGAAGGTCAGGGCTGAACTACCCAGCAAATTACGACACAGCACTTATATACCGGTGTGGTCACCACCGGTATTACTGTATACAGCAGCCAGAGAAAGTAGTACATCTCTTAAGGTGGAACAGGTTTAAGTTCTCTTAAGGTAGAACAAGTTACATACACCACAACGGTGGTAAAGTGGAAGACAGCATGAGGAAATTCCCGGCGTACCTCTACTTCTGCTATTCAGCCGCCTCATACTTCATTAAATTTATTCAAGCCTGATGACATCATCAGCACCTACTTTTTGAAAAAGAAATTCCCCCCAAAAATCAGCACATTATGCATTTCCTATCCAACACAAATCCTGTGTCACACTTCATCAGCACATTTTCTTATACGGAAATTTCTTGTAACTGATTGCCATAATAAAACAGCAACAAATCAGAATTCTAACTATTAACAGCAAGCAAAATCTACCAATATGAAAACAGGAACTTAACCAATGAAGTCGTTCATACGTAATAAGTTTACAAAATACTTTCATCCGCCACTTTCCTTCTCACAAACGTTCAATAATCAAAGCTCAAAATAAGGTTTCTGACATAATAAAAGCATAATTATTTACACATTACAAAATTATTAAACACCAATAAATCCGTCTTTTGTATTTTGGAGTAATTTAACAAATGTTTTTGCTCGGAAGACGCAAATTCTCTCGAAAGCCTGGTCTTAGGAACTTAGAAATATACAGGGCCAGAAAAAAACATTTCAGTCTATCTGGTTGGTCCCACAGGTTCACTAATACTGCACCTCTAACTCTTAATTGATTTTCTCACCAAATGTCAGTGCAAATCTTACATCTTCTGATTTTGGGCAGGCCA
>NW_028226685.1:0-27993 GCF_052327205.1 Somniosus microcephalus
GAATCAGAAGAAGCAGAAGAAGGAGAAGGAGAAGGTGAAGTCTGGAGGGTGAATCAGAAGAAGTAGAAGAAGGAGAAGGAGAAGGTGAAGTCTGGGGGGTGAAGCAGAAGAAGTAGAAGAAGGAGAAGGAGAAGGTGAAGTCAGGAGGGTGAATCAGAAGAAGTAGAAGAAGGAGAAGGAGAAGGTGAAGTCAGGAGGGTAAATCAGAAGAAGCAGAAGAAGGAGAAGGAGAAGGTGAAGTCTGGAGGGCGAATCAGAAGAAACAGAAGAAGGAGAAGGAGAAGGTGAAATCTGGAGGGTGAATCAGAAGAAGCAGAAGAAGGAGAAGGAGAAGGTGAAGTCTGGAGGTTGAATCAGAAGAAGCAGAATAAGGAGAAGGAGAAGGTGAAGTCTGGAGGGTGAATCAGAAGAAGCAGAATAAGGAGAAGGAGAAGGTGAAGTCTGGAGGGTGAATCAGAAGAAGCAGAAGAAGGAGAAGGAGAAGGTGAAGTCTGGAGGGTGAAACAGAAGAAGCAGAATAAGGAGAAGGAGAAGGTGAAGTCTGGAGGGTGAATCAGAAGAAGCAGAAGAAGGAGAAGGAGAAGGTGAAGTCTGGAGGGTGAATCAGAAGAAGTAGAAGAAGGAGAAGGAGAAGGTGAAGTCTGGAGGGTGAAGCAGAAGAAGTAGAAGAAGGAGAAGGAGAAGGTGAAGTCAGGAGGGTGAATCAGAAGAAGTAGAAGAAGGAGAAGGAGAAGGTGAAGTCAGGAGGGTGAATCAGAAGAAGCAGAAGAAGGAGAAGGAGAAGGTGAAGTCTGGAGGGTGAATCAGAAGAATCAGAAGAAGGAGAAGGAGAAGGTGAAGTCTGGAGGGTGAATCAGAAGAAGTAGAAGAAGGAGAAGGAGAAGGTGAAGTCTGGAGGGTGAATCAGAAGAAGTAGAAGAAGGAGAAGGAGAAGGGGTAGTCTGGAGGGTGAATCAGAAGAAGTAGACGAAGGAGAAGGAGAAGGTGAAGTCTGGAGGGTGAATCAGAAGAAGCAGAAGAAGGAGAAGGAGAAGGTGAAGTCTGGAGGGTGAATCAGAAGAAGTAGAAGAAGGAGAAGGAGAAGGTGAAGTCTGGAGGGTGAATCAGAAGAAGCAGAAGATGGAGAAGGAGAAGGTGAAGTCTGGAGGGTGAATCAGAAAGAAAGCAGAAGAAGGAGAAGGAGAAGGTGAAGTCTGGAGGGTGAAACAGAAGAAGCAGAATAAGGAGAAGGAGAAGGTGAAGTCTGGAGGGTGAATCAGAAGAAGCAGAAGAAGGAGAAGGAGAAGGTGAAGTCTGGAGGGTGAATCAGAAGAAGTAGAAGAAGGAGAAGGAGAAGGTGAAGTCTGGAGGGTGAAGCAGAAGAAGTAGAAGAAGGAGAAGGAGAAGGTGAAGTCAGGAGGGTGAATCAGAAGAAGAAGAAGAAGGAGAAGGAGAAGGTGAAGTCAGGAGGGTGAATCAGAAGAAGCAGAAGAAGGAGAAGGAGAAGGTGAAGTCTGGAGGGTGAATCAGAAGAATCAGAAGAAGGAGAAGGAGAAGGTGAAGTCTGGAGGGTGAATCAGAAGAAGCAGAAGAAAGAGAAGGAGAAGGTGAAGTCTGGAGGGTGAAGCAGAAGAAACAGAAGAAGGAGAAGGAGAAGGTGAAGTCTGGAGGGTGAATCAGAAGAAGTAGAAGAAGGAGAAGGAGAAGGTGAAGTCTGGGGGGTGAAGCAGAAGAAGTAGAAGAAGGAGAAGGAGAAGGTGAAGTCAGGAGGGTGAATCAGAAGAAGCAGAATAAGGAGAAGGAGAAGGTGAAGTCTGGAGGGTGAATCAGAAGAAGCAGAAGAAGGAGAAGGAGAAGGTGAAGTCTGGAGGGTGAATCAGAAGAAGTAGAAGAAGGAGAAGGAGAAGGTGAAGTCTGGGGGGTGAAGCAGAAGAAGTAGAAGAAGGAGAAGGAGAAGGTGAAGTCAGGAGGGTGAATCAGAAGAAGTAGAAGAAGGAGAAGGAGAAGGTGAAGTCAGGAGGGTAAATCAGAAGAAGCAGAAGAAGGAGAAGGAGAAGGTGAAGTCTGGAGGGCGAATCAGAAGAAACAGAAGAAGGAGAAGGAGAAGGTGAAATCTGGAGGGTGAATCAGAAGAAGCAGAAGAAGGAGAAGGAGAAGGTGAAGTCTGGAGGTTGAATCAGAAGAAGCAGAATAAGGAGAAGGAGAAGGTGAAGTCTGGAGGGTGAATCAGAAGAAGCAGAATAAGGAGAAGGAGAAGGTGAAGTCTGGAGGGTGAATCAGAAGAAGCAGAAGAAGGAGAAGGAGAAGGTGAAGTCTGGAGGGTGAATCAGAAGAGGTAGAAGAAGGAGAAGGAGAAGGTGAAGTCTGGAGGGTGAAGCAGAAGAAGGAGAAGAAGGAGAAGGAGAAGGTGAAGTCAGGAGGGTGAATCAGAAGAAGTAGAAGAAGGAGAAGGAGAAGGTGAAGCCAGGAGGGTGAATCAGAAGAAGCAGAAGAAGGAGAAGGAGAAGGTGAAGTCTGGAGGGTGAATCAGAAGAAGTAGAAGAAGGAGAAGGAGAAGGTGAAGTCTGGAGGGTGAATCAGAAGAATCAGAAGAAAGAGAAGGAGAAGGTGAAGTCTGGAGGCTGAAGCAGAAGAAACAGAAGAAGGAGAAGGAGAATGTGAAGACTGGAGGGTGAATCAGAAGAAGTAGAAGAAGGAGAAGGAGAAGGTGAAGTCAGGAGGGTGAATCAGAAGAAGTAGAAGAAGGAGAAGGAGAAGGTGAAGTCAGGAGGGTGAATCAGAAGAAGCAGAAGAAGGAGAAGGAGAAGGTGAAGTCTGGAGGGTGAATCAGAAGAATCAGAAGAAGGAGAAGGAGAAGGGGAAGTCTGGAGGGTGAATCAGAAGAAGCAGAAGAAAGAGAAGGAGAAGGTGAAGTCTGGAGGGTGAAGCAGAAGAAACAGAAGAAGGAGAAGGAGAAGGTGAAGTCTGGAGGGTGAATCAGAAGAAGTAGAAGAAGGAGAAGGAGAAGGTGAAGTCTGGGGGGTGAAGCAGAAGAAGTAGAAGAAGGAGAAGGAGAAGGTGAAGTCAGGAGGGTGAATCAGAAGAAGCAGAATAAGGAGAAGGAGAAGGTGAAGTCTGGAGGGTGAATCAGAAGAAGCAGAAGAAGGAGAAGGAGAAGGTGAAGTCTGGAGGGTGAATCAGAAGAAGTAGAAGAAGGAGAAGGAGAAGGTGAAGTCTGGGGGGTGAAGCAGAAGAAGTAGAAGAAGGAGAAGGAGAAGGTGAAGTCAGGAGGGTGAATCAGAAGAAGTAGAAGAAGGAGAAGGAGAAGGTGAAGTCAGGAGGGTAAATCAGAAGAAGCAGAAGAAGGAGAAGGAGAAGGTGAAGTCTGGAGGGCGAATCAGAAGAAACAGAAGAAGGAGAAGGAGAAGGTGAAATCTGGAGGGTGAATCAGAAGAAGCAGAAGAAGGAGAAGGAGAAGGTGAAGTCTGGAGGTTGAATCAGAAGAAGCAGAATAAGGAGAAGGAGAAGGTGAAGTCTGGAGGGTGAATCAGAAGAAGCAGAATAAGGAGAAGGAGAAGGTGAAGTCTGGAGGGTGAATCAGAAGAAGCAGAAGAAGGAGAAGGAGAAGGTGAAGTCTGGAGGGTGAAACAGAAGAAGCAGAATAAGGAGAAGGAGAAGGTGAAGTCTGGAGGGTGAATCAGAAGAAGCAGAAGAAGGAGAAGGAGAAGGTGAAGTCTGGAGGGTGAATCAGAAGAAGTAGAAGAAGGAGAAGGAGAAGGTGAAGTCTGGAGGGTGAAGCAGAAGAAGTAGAAGAAGGAGAAGGAGAAGGTGAAGTCAGGAGGGTGAATCAGAAGAAGTAGAAGAAGGAGAAGGAGAAGGTGAAGTCAGGAGGGTGAATCAGAAGAAGCAGAAGAAGGAGAAGGAGAAGGTGAAGTCTGGAGGGTGAATCAGAAGAATCAGAAGAAGGAGAAGGAGAAGGTGAAGTCTGGAGGGTGAATCAGAAGAAGTAGAAGAAGGAGAAGGAGAAGGTGAAGTCTGGAGGGTGAATCAGAAGAAGTAGAAGAAGGAGAAGGAGAAGGGGTAGTCTGGAGGGTGAATCAGAAGAAGTAGACGAAGGAGAAGGAGAAGGTGAAGTCTGGAGGGTGAATCAGAAGAAGCAGAAGAAGGAGAAGGAGAAGGTGAAGTCTGGAGGGTGAATCAGAAGAAGTAGAAGAAGGAGAAGGAGAAGGTGAAGTCTGGAGGGTGAATCAGAAGAAGCAGAAGATGGAGAAGGAGAAGGTGAAGTCTGGAGGGTGAATCAGAAGAAGCAGAAGAAGGAGAAGGAGAAGGTGAAGTCTGGAGGGTGAAACAGAAGAAGCAGAATAAGGAGAAGGAGAAGGTGAAGTCTGGAGGGTGAATCAGAAGAAGCAGAAGAAGGAGAAGGAGAAGGTGAAGTCTGGAGGGTGAATCAGAAGAAGTAGAAGAAGGAGAAGGAGAAGGTGAAGTCTGGAGGGTGAAGCAGAAGAAGTAGAAGAAGGAGAAGGAGAAGGTGAAGTCAGGAGGGTGAATCAGAAGAAGTAGAAGAAGGAGAAGGAGAAGGTGAAGTCAGGAGGGTGAATCAGAAGAAGCAGAAGAAGGAGAAGGAGAAGGTGAAGTCTGGAGGGTGAATCAGAAGAATCAGAAGAAGGAGAAGGAGAAGGTGAAGTCTGGAGGGTGAATCAGAAGAAGCAGAAGAAAGAGAAGGAGAAGGTGAAGTCTGGAGGGTGAAGCAGAAGAAACAGAAGAAGGAGAAGGAGAAGGTGAAGTCTGGAGGGTGAATCAGAAGAAGTAGAAGAAGGAGAAGGAGAAGGTGAAGTCTGGGGGGTGAAGCAGAAGAAGTAGAAGAAGGAGAAGGAGAAGGTGAAGTCAGGAGGGTGAATCAGAAGAAGCAGAATAAGGAGAAGGAGAAGGTGAAGTCTGGAGGGTGAATCAGAAGAAGCAGAAGAAGGAGAAGGAGAAGGTGAAGTCTGGAGGGTGAATCAGAAGAAGTAGAAGAAGGAGAAGGAGAAGGTGAAGTCTGGGGGGTGAAGCAGAAGAAGTAGAAGAAGGAGAAGGAGAAGGTGAAGTCAGGAGGGTGAATCAGAAGAAGTAGAAGAAGGAGAAGGAGAAGGTGAAGTCAGGAGGGTAAATCAGAAGAAGCAGAAGAAGGAGAAGGAGAAGGTGAAGTCTGGAGGGCGAATCAGAAGAAACAGAAGAAGGAGAAGGAGAAGGTGAAATCTGGAGGGTGAATCAGAAGAAGCAGAAGAAGGAGAAGGAGAAGGTGAAGTCTGGAGGTTGAATCAGAAGAAGCAGAATAAGGAGAAGGAGAAGGTGAAGTCTGGAGGGTGAATCAGAAGAAGCAGAATAAGGAGAAGGAGAAGGTGAAGTCTGGAGGGTGAATCAGAAGAAGCAGAAGAAGGAGAAGGAGAAGGTGAAGTCTGGAGGGTGAATCAGAAGAGGTAGAAGAAGGAGAAGGAGAAGGTGAAGTCTGGAGGGTGAAGCAGAAGAAGGAGAAGAAGGAGAAGGAGAAGGTGAAGTCAGGAGGGTGAATCAGAAGAAGTAGAAGAAGGAGAAGGAGAAGGTGAAGCCAGGAGGGTGAATCAGAAGAAGCAGAAGAAGGAGAAGGAGAAGGTGAAGTCTGGAGGGTGAATCAGAAGAAGTAGAAGAAGGAGAAGGAGAAGGTGAAGTCTGGAGGGTGAATCAGAAGAATCAGAAGAAAGAGAAGGAGAAGGTGAAGTCTGGAGGCTGAAGCAGAAGAAACAGAAGAAGGAGAAGGAGAATGTGAAGACTGGAGGGTGAATCAGAAGAAGTAGAAGAAGGAGAAGGAGAAGGTGAAGTCTGGAGGGTGAATCAGAAGAAGTAGAAGAAGGAGAAGGAGAAGGTGAAGTCTGGAGGGTGAATCAGAAGAAGCAGAAGAAGGAGAAGGAGAAGGTGAAGTCTGGAGGGTGAATCAGAAGATGCAGAAGAAGGAGAAGGAGAAGATGAAGTCTGGAGGGTGAATCAGAAGAAGTAGAAGAAGGAGAAGGAGAAGGTGAGGTCTGGAGGGTGAATCAGAAGAAGTAGAAGAAGGAGAAGGAGAAGGTGAAGTCTGGAGGGTGAATCAGAAGAAACAGAAGAAGGAGAAGGAGAAGGTGAAGTCTGGAGGGTGAATCAGAAGAAGTAGAAGAAGGAGAAGGAGAAGGTGAAGTCTGGAGGGTGAATCAGAAGAAGCAGAAGAAGGAGAAGGAGAAGATGAAGTCTGGAGGGTGAATCAGAAGAAGTAGAAGAAGGAGAAGGAGAAGGTGAAGTCTGGAGGGTGAATCAGAAGAAGCAGAAGAAGGAGAAGGAGAAGGTGAAGTCTGGAGGGTGAATCAGAAGAAGCAGAAGAAGGAGAAGGAGAAGGTGAAGTCTGGAGGGTGAACCAGAAGAAGCAGAATAAGGAGAAGGAGAAGGTGAAGTCTGGAGGGTGAATCAGAAGAAGTAGAAGAAGGAGAAGGAGAAGGTGAAGTCTGGAGGGTGAATCAGAAGAAGTAGAAGAAGGAGAAGGAGAAGGTGAAGTCTGGAGGGTGAATCAGAAGAAGTAGAAGAAGGAGAAGGAGAAGGTGAAGTCTGGAGGGTGAAGCAGAAGAAGTAGAAGAAGGAGAAGGAGAAGGTGAAGTCAGGAGGGTGAATCAGAAGAAGTAGAAGAAGGAGAAGGAGAAGGTGAAGTCAGGAGGGTGAATCAGAAGAAGCAGAAGAAGGAGAAGGAGAAGGTGAAGTCTGGAGGGTGAATCAGAAGAATCAGAAGAAGGAGAAGGAGAAGGTGAAGTCTGGAGGGAGAATCAGAAGAAGCAGACGAAAGAGAAGGAGAAGGTGAAGTCTGGAGGGTGAATCAGAAGAAGTAGAAGAAGGAGAAGGAGAAGGTGAAGTCTGGAGGGTGAATCAGAAGAAGCAGAAGAAGGAGAAGGAGAAGGTGAAGTCTGGAGGGTGAATCAGAAGAAGCAGAAGAAGGAGAAGGAAAAGGTGAAGTCTGGAGGGTGAATCAGAAGAAGCAGAAGAAGGAGAAGGAGAAGGTGAAGTCTGGAGGATGAATCAGAAGAAGCAGAATAAGGAGAAGGAGAAGGTGAAGTCTGGAGGGTGAATCAGAAGAAGCAGAAGAAGGAGAAGGAGAAGGTGAAGTCTGGAGGGTGAATCAGACGAAGTAGAAGAAGGAGAAGGAGAAGGTGAAGTCTGGAGGGTGAATCAGAAGATGTAGAAGAAGGAGAAGGAGAAGGTGAAGTCTGGAGGGTGAATCAGAAGAAGCAGAAGAAGGAGAAGGAGAAGATGAAGTCTGGAGGGTGAATCAGAAGAAGTAGAAGAAGGAGAAGGAGAAGGTGAGGTCTGGAGGGTGAATCAGAAGAACCAGAAGAAGGAGAAGGAGAAGGTGAAGTCTGGAGGGTGAATCAGAAGAAGCAGAGGAAGGAGAAGGAGAAGGTGAAGTTTGGAGGGTGAATCAGAAGAAGCAGAAGAAGGAGAAGGAAAAGGTGAAGTCAGGAGCGTGAATCAGAAGAAGCAGAAGAAGTAGAAGGAGAAGGTGAAGTTAGGAGGGTGAATCAGAAGAAGCAGAAGAAGGAGAAGGAGCAGGTGAAGTCAGGGGGGTGAAGCAGAAGAAGTAGAAGAAGGAGAAGGAGAAGGTGAAGTCAGGACGGTGAAGCAGAAGAAGCAGAAGAAGGAGAAGGAGAAGGTGAAGTCTGGAGGGTGAAGCAGAAGAAGCAGAAGAAGGAGAAGGAGAGGGTGAAGTCTGGAGGGTGAATCAGAAGAAGTAGAAGAAGGAGAAGGAGAAGGTGAAGTCAGGAGAGTGAAGCAGAAGAAGCAGAAGAAGGAGAAGGAGAAGGTGAAGTCTGGAGGGCGAAGCAGAAGAAGGAGAAGGAGAAGGTGAAGTCTGGAGGGTGAAGCAGAAGAAGCAGAAGAAGGAGAAGGAGTAGGTGAAGTCTGGAGGGTGAATCAGAAGAAGTAGAAGAAGGAGAAGAATAAGGTGAAGTCAGGATGGTGAAGCAGAAGAAGCAGAAGAAGGAGAAGGAGAAGGTGAAGTCTGGAGGGTGAAGCAGAAGAAGTAGAAGAAGGAGAAGGAGAAGGTGAAGTCTGGAGGGTGAAGCAGAAGAAGCAGAAGAAGGAGAAGGAGAAGGTGAAGTCAGGAGGGTGGATCAGAAGAAGTAGAAGAAGGAGAAGGAGAAGGTGAAGTCTGGAGGGTGAATCAGAAGAAGCAGAAGAAGGAGAAGGAGAAGGTGAAGTCTGGAGGGCGCAGCAGAAGAAGCAGAAGAAGGAGAAAGAGAAGGTGAAGTCTGGAGGGTGAAGCAGAAGAAGCAGAAGAAGGAGAAGAAGAAGGTGAAGTCAGGAGAGTGAAGCAGAAGAAGCAGAAGAAGGAGAAGGAGAAGGTGAAGTCTGGAGGGCGAAGCAGAAGAAGCAGAAGAAGGAGAAGGAGAAGGTGAAGTCTGGAGGGTGATGCAGAAGAAGCAGAAGAAGGAGAAGGAGTAGGTGAAGTCTGGAGGGTGAATCAGAAGAGGTAGAAGAAGGAGAAGGAGAAGGTGAAGTCTGGAGGGTGAATCAGAAGAAGTAGAAGAAGGAGAAGGAGAAGGTGAAGTCTGGAGGGTGAAGCAGAAGAAGTAGATGAAGGAGAAGGAGAAGGTGAAGTCAGGAGGGTGAATCAGAAGAAGTAGAAGAAGGAGAAGGAGAAGGTGAGGTCTGGAGGGTGAATCAGAAGAAGCAGAAGAAGGAGAAGGTGAAGTCTGGAGGGTGAATCAGAAGAATCAGAAGAAGGAGAAGGAGAAGGTGAAGTCTGGAGGGTGAATCAGAAGAAGCAGAAGAAAGAGAAGGAGAAGGTGAAGTCTGGAGGGTGAAGCAGAAGAAACAGAAGAAGGAGAAGGAGAAGGTGAAGACTGGAGGGTGAATCAGAAGAAGTAGAAGAAGGAGAAGGAGAAGGTGAAGTCTGGAGGGTGAATCAGAAGAAGTAGAAGAAGGAGAAGGAGAAGGTGAAGTCTGGAGGGTGAATCAGAAGAAGCAGAAGAAGGAGAAGGAGAAGGTGAAGTCTGGAGGGTGAATCAGAAGAAGGAGAAGAAGGAGAAGGAGAAGATGAAGTCTGGAGGGTGAATCAGAAGAAGTAGAAGAAGGAGAAGGAGAAGGTGAAGTCTGGAGGGTGAATCAGAAGAAGTAGAAGAAGGAGAAGGAGAAGGGGTAGTCTGGAGGGTGAATCAGAAGAAGTAGACGAAGGAGAAGGAGAAGGTGAAGTCTGGAGGGTGAATCAGAAGAAGCAGAAGAAGGAGAAGGAGAAGGTGAAGTCTGGAGGGTGAATCAGAAGAAGTAGAAGAAGGAGAAGGAGAAGGTGAAGTCTGGAGGGTGAATCAGAAGAAGCAGAAGAAGGAGAAGGAGAAGGTGAAGTCTGGAGGGTGAATCAGAAGAAGCAGAAGAAGGAGAAGGAGAAGGTGAAGTCTGGAGGGTGAAACAGAAGAAGCAGAATAAGGAGAAGGAGAAGGTGAAGTCTGGAGGGTGAATCAGAAGAAGCAGAAGAAGGAGAAGGAGAAGGTGAAGTCTGGAGGGTGAATCAGAAGAAGTAGAAGAAGGAGAAGGAGAAGGTGAAGTCTGGAGGGTGAAGCAGAAGAAGTAGAAGAAGGAGAAGGAGAAGGTGAAGTCAGGAGGGTGAATCAGAAGAAGTAGAAGAAGGAGAAGGAGAAGGTGAAGTCAGGAGGGTGAATCAGAAGAAGCAGAAGAAGGAGAAGGAGAAGGTGAAGTCTGGAGGGTGAATCAGAAGAATCAGAAGAAGGAGAAGGAGAAGGTGAAGTCTGGAGGGTGAATCAGAAGAAGCAGAAGAAAGAGAAGGAGAAGGTGAAGTCTGGAGGGTGAAGCAGAAGAAACAGAAGAAGGAGAAGGAGAAGGTGAAGTCTGGAGGGTGAATCAGAAGAAGTAGAAGAAGGAGAAGGAGAAGGTGAAGTCTGGGGGGTGAAGCAGAAGAAGTAGAAGAAGGAGAAGGAGAAGGTGAAGTCAGGAGGGTGAATCAGAAGAAGCAGAATAAGGAGAAGGAGAGGGTGAAGTCTGGAGGGTGAATCAGAAGAAGCAGAAGAAGGAGAAGGAGAAGGTGAAGTCTGGAGGGTGAATCAGAAGAAGTAGAAGAAGGAGAAGGAGAAGGTGAAGTCTGGGGGGTGAAGCAGAAGAAGTAGAAGAAGGAGAAGGAGAAGGTGAAGTCAGGAGGGTGAATCAGAAGAAGTAGAAGAAGGAGAAGGAGAAGGTGAAGTCAGGAGGGTAAATCAGAAGAAGCAGAAGAAGGAGAAGGAGAAGGTGAAGTCTGGAGGGCGAATCAGAAGAAACAGAAGAAGGAGAAGGAGAAGGTGAAATCTGGAGGGTGAATCAGAAGAAGCAGAAGAAGGAGAAGGAGAAGGTGAAGTCTGGAGGTTGAATCAGAAGAAGCAGAATAAGGAGAAGGAGAAGGTGAAGTCTGGAGGGTGAATCAGAAGAAGCAGAATAAGGAGAAGGAGAAGGTGAAGTCTGGAGGGTGAATCAGAAGAAGCAGAAGAAGGAGAAGGAGAAGGTGAAGTCTGGAGGGTGAAACAGAAGAAGCAGAATAAGGAGAAGGAGAAGGTGAAGTCTGGAGGGTGAATCAGAAGAAGCAGAAGAAGGAGAAGGAGAAGGTGAAGTCTGGAGGGTGAATCAGAAGAAGTAGAAGAAGGAGAAGGAGAAGGTGAAGTCTGGAGGGTGAAGCAGAAGAAGTAGAAGAAGGAGAAGGAGAAGGTGAAGTCAGGAGGGTGAATCAGAAGAAGTAGAAGAAGGAGAAGGAGAAGGTGAAGTCAGGAGGGTGAATCAGAAGAAGCAGAAGAAGGAGAAGGAGAAGGTGAAGTCTGGAGGGTGAATCAGAAGAATCAGAAGAAGGAGAAGGAGAAGGTGAAGTCTGGAGGGTGAATCAGAAGAAGTAGAAGAAGGAGAAGGAGAAGGTGAAGTCTGGAGGGTGAATCAGAAGAAGTAGAAGAAGGAGAAGGAGAAGGGGTAGTCTGGAGGGTGAATCAGAAGAAGTAGACGAAGGAGAAGGAGAAGGTGAAGTCTGGAGGGTGAATCAGAAGAAGCAGAAGAAGGAGAAGGAGAAGGTGAAGTCTGGAGGGTGAATCAGAAGAAGTAGAAGAAGGAGAAGGAGAAGGTGAAGTCTGGAGGGTGAATCAGAAGAAGCAGAAGAAGGAGAAGGAGAAGGTGAAGTCTGGAGGGTGAATCAGAAGAAGCAGAAGAAGGAGAAGGAGAAGGTGAAGTCTGGAGGGTGAAACAGAAGAAGCAGAATAAGGAGAAGGAGAAGGTGAAGTCTGGAGGGTGAATCAGAAGAAGCAGAAGAAGGAGAAGGAGAAGGTGAAGTCTGGAGGGTGAATCAGAAGAAGTAGAAGAAGGAGAAGGAGAAGGTGAAGTCTGGAGGGTGAAGCAGAAGAAGTAGAAGAAGGAGAAGGAGAAGGTGAAGTCAGGAGGGTGAATCAGAAGAAGTAGAAGAAGGAGAAGGAGAAGGTGAAGTCAGGAGGGTGAATCAGAAGAAGCAGAAGAAGGAGAAGGAGAAGGTGAAGTCTGGAGGGTGAATCAGAAGAATCAGAAGAAGGAGAAGGAGAAGGTGAAGTCTGGAGGGTGAATCAGAAGAAGCAGAAGAAAGAGAAGGAGAAGGTGAAGTCTGGAGGGTGAAGCAGAAGAAACAGAAGAAGGAGAAGGAGAAGGTGAAGTCTGGAGGGTGAATCAGAAGAAGTAGAAGAAGGAGAAGGAGAAGGTGAAGTCTGGGGGGTGAAGCAGAAGAAGTAGAAGAAGGAGAAGGAGAAGGTGAAGTCAGGAGGGTGAATCAGAAGAAGCAGAATAAGGAGAAGGAGAAGGTGAAGTCTGGAGGGTGAATCAGAAGAAGCAGAAGAAGAGAAGGAGAAGGTGAAGTCTGGAGGGTGAATCAGAAGAAGTAGAAGAAGGAGAAGGAGAAGGTGAAGTCTGGGGGGTGAAGCAGAAGAAGTAGAAGAAGGAGAAGGAGAAGGTGAAGTCAGGAGGGTGAATCAGAAGAAGTAGAAGAAGGAGAAGGAGAAGGTGAAGTCAGGAGGGTAAATCAGAAGAAGCAGAAGAAGGAGAAGGAGAAGGTGAAGTCTGGAGGGCGAATCAGAAGAAACAGAAGAAGGAGAAGGAGAAGGTGAAATCTGGAGGGTGAATCAGAAGAAGCAGAAGAAGGAGAAGGAGAAGGTGAAGTCTGGAGGTTGAATCAGAAGAAGCAGAATAAGGAGAAGGAGAAGGTGAAGTCTGGAGGGTGAATCAGAAGAAGCAGAATAAGGAGAAGGAGAAGGTGAAGTCTGGAGGGTGAATCAGAAGAAGCAGAAGAAGGAGAAGGAGAAGGTGAAGTCTGGAGGGTGAATCAGAAGAGGTAGATGAAGGAGAAGGAGAAGGTGAAGTCTGGAGGGTGAAGCAGAAGAAGGAGAAGAAGGAGAAGGAGAAGGTGAAGTCAGGAGGGTGAATCAGAAGAAGTAGAAGAAGGAGAAGGAGAAGGTGAAGCCAGGAGGGTGAATCAGAAGAAGCAGAAGAAGGAGAAGGAGAAGGTGAAGTCTGGAGGGTGAATCAGAAGAAGTAGAAGAAGGAGAAGGAGAAGGTGAAGTCTGGAGGGTGAATCAGAAGAATCAGAAGAAAGAGAAGGAGAAGGTGAAGTCTGGAGGCTGAAGCAGAAGAAACAGAAGAAGGAGAAGGAGAATGTGAAGACTGGAGGGTGAATCAGAAGAAGTAGAAGAAGGAGAAGGAGAAGGTGAAGTCTGGAGGGTGAATCAGAAGAAGTAGAAGAAGGAGAAGGAGAAGGTGAAGTCTGGAGGGTGAATCAGAAGAAGCAGAAGAAGGAGAAGGAGAAGGTGAAGTCTGGAGGGTGAATCAGAAGATGCAGAAGAAGGAGAAGGAGAAGATGAAGTCTGGAGGGTGAATCAGAAGAAGTAGAAGAAGGAGAAGGAGAAGGTGAGGTCTGGAGGGTGAATCAGAAGAAGTAGAAGAAGGAGAAGGAGAAGGTGAAGTCTGGAGGGTGAATCAGAAGAAACAGAAGAAGGAGAAGGAGAAGGTGAAGTCTGGAGGGTGAATCAGAAGAAGTAGAAGAAGGAGAAGGAGAAGGTGAAGTCTGGAGGGTGAATCAGAAGAAGCAGAAGAAGGAGAAGGAGAAGATGAAGTCTGGAGGGTGAATCAGAAGAAGTAGAAGAAGGAGAAGGAGAAGGTGAAGTCTGGAGGGTGAATCAGAAGAAGCAGAAGAAGGAGAAGGAGAAGGTGAAGTCTGGAGGGTGAATCAGAAGAAGCAGAAGAAGGAGAAGGAGAAGGTGAAGTCTGGAGGGTGAACCAGAAGAAGCAGAATAAGGAGAAGGAGAAGGTGAAATCTGGAGGGTGAATCAGAAGAAGTAGAAGAAGGAGAAGGAGAAGGTGAAGTCTGGAGGGTGAATCAGAAGAAGTAGAAGAAGGAGAAGGAGAAGGTGAAGTCTGGAGGGTGAATCAGAAGAAGTAGAAGAAGGAGAAGGAGAAGGTGAAGTCTGGAGGGTGAAGCAGAAGAAGTAGAAGAAGGAGAAGGAGAAGGTGAAGTCAGGAGGGTGAATCAGAAGAAGTAGAAGAAGGAGAAGGAGAAGGTGAAGTCAGGAGGGTGAATCAGAAGAAGCAGAAGAAGGAGAAGGAGAAGGTGAAGTCTGGAGGGTGAATCAGAAGAATCAGAAGAAGGAGAAGGAGAAGGTGAAGTCTGGAGGGAGAATCAGAAGAAGCAGAAGAAAGAGAAGGAGAAGGTGAAGTCTGGAGGGTGAATCAGAAGAAGTAGAAGAAGGAGAAGGAGAAGGTGAAGTCTGGAGGGTGAATCAGAAGAAGCAGAAGAAGGAGAAGGAGAAGGTGAAGTCTGGAGGGTGAATCAGAAGAAGCAGAAGAAGGAGAAGGAAAAGCTGAAGTCTGGAGGGTGAATCAGAAGAAGCAGAAGAAGGAGAAGGAGAAGGTGAAGTCTGGAGGATGAATCAGAAGAAGCAGAATAAGGAGAAGGAGAAGGTGAAGTCTGGAGGGTGAATCAGAAGAAGCAGAAGAAGGAGAAGGAGAAGGTGAAGTCTGGAGGGTGAATCAGACGAAGTAGAAGAAGGAGAAGGAGAAGGTGAAGTCTGGAGGGTGAATCAGAAGATGTAGAAGAAGGAGAAGGAGAAGGTGAAGTCTGGAGGGTGAATCAGAAGAAGCAGAAGAAGGAGAAGGAGAAGATGAAGTCTGGAGGGTGAATCAGAAGAAGTAGAAGAAGGAGAAGGAGAAGGTGAGGTCTGGAGGGTGAATCAGAAGAACCAGAAGAAGGAGAAGGAGAAGGTGAAGTCTGGAGGGTGAATCAGAAGAAGCAGAGGAAGGAGAAGGAGAAGGTGAAGTTTGGAGGGTGAATCAGAAGAAGCAGAAGAAGGAGAAGGAAAAGGTGAAGTCAGGAGCGTGAATCAGAAGAAGCAGAAGAAGTAGAAGGAGAAGGTGAAGTTAGGAGGGTGAATCAGAAGAAGCAGAAGAAGGAGAAGGAGCAGGTGAAGTCAGGGGGGTGAAGCAGAAGAAGTAGAAGAAGGAGAAGGAGAAGGTGAAGTCAGGACGGTGAAGCAGAAGAAGCAGAAGAAGGAGAAGGAGAAGGTGAAGTCTGGAGGGTGAAGCAGAAGAAGCAGAAGAAGGAGAAGGAGAGGGTGAAGTCTGGAGGGTGAATCAGAAGAAGTAGAAGAAGGAGAAGGAGAAGGTGAAGTCAGGAGAGTGAAGCAGAAGAAGCAGAAGAAGGAGAAGGAGAAGGTGAAGTCTGGAGGGCGAAGCAGAAGAAGGAGAAGGAGAAGGTGAAGTCTGGAGGAAGAAGCAGAAGAAGGAGAAGGAGTAGGTGAAGTCTGGAGGGTGAATCAGAAGAAGTAGAAGAAGGAGAAGGAGAAGGTGAAGTCAGGAGGGTGAAGCAGAAGAAGCAGAAGAAGGAGAAGGAGAAGGTGAAGTCTGGAGGGTGAAGCAGAAGAAGCAGAAGAAGGAGAAGGAGAAGGTGAAGTCTGGAGGGTGAATCAGAAGAAGCAGAAGAAGGAGAAGGAGAAGGTGAAGTCTGGAGGGTGAATAAGAAGAAGCAGAAGAAGGAGAAGGAGAAGATGAAGTCTGGAGGGTGAATCAGAAGAAGTAGAAGAAGGAGAAGGAGAAGATGAGGTCTGGAGGGTGAATCAGAAGAAGCAGAAGAAGGAGACGGAGAAGGTGAAGTCTGGAGGGTGAATCAGAAGAAGCAGAAGAA
Source organism: Somniosus microcephalus (assembly GCF_052327205.1). Classification (NCBI taxonomy): domain Eukaryota; kingdom Metazoa; phylum Chordata; class Chondrichthyes; order Squaliformes; family Somniosidae; genus Somniosus; species Somniosus microcephalus. Next base: position 15,140 of record NW_028226685.1, read on the forward strand.
GGAGAAGGAGAAGGTGAAGTCTGGAGGGTGAATTAGAAGAAGCAGAAGAAGGAGAAGGAGAAGGTGAAGTCAGGAGGGTGAATCAGAAGAAGCAGAAGAAGGAGAAGGAGCAGGTGAAGTCAGGGGGGTGAAGCAGAAGAAGTAGAAGAAGGAGAAGGAGAAGGTGAAGTCAGGAGGGTGAAGCAGAAGAAGCAGAAGAAGGAGAAGGAGAAGGTGAAGTCTGGAGGGCGCAGCAGAAGAAGCAGAAGAAGGAGAAGGAGAAGGTGAAGTCTGCAGGGTGAATCAGAAGAAGTAGAAGAAGGAGAAGGAGAAGGTGAAGTCAGGAGAGTGAAGCAGAAGAAGCAGAAGAAGGAGAAGGAGAAGGTGAAGTCTGGAGGGTGAAGCAGAAGAAGCAGAAGAAGGAGAAGGAGAAGGTGAAGTCTGGAGGGCGAAGCAGAAGAAGCAGAAGAAGGAGAAGGAGAAGGTGAAGTCTGGAGGGTGAAGCAGAAGAAGCAGAAGAAGGAGAAGGAGAAGGTGAAGTCTGGAGGGTGAATCAGAAGAAGTAGAAGAAGGAGAAGGAGAAGGTGAAGTCAGGAGGGTGAATCAGAAGAAGTAGAAGAAGGAGAAGGAGAAGGTGAAGTCAGGAGGGTGAAGCAGAAGAAGCAGAAGAAGGAGAAGGAGAAGGTGAAGTCAGGAGGGTGAATCGGAAGAAGTAGAAGAAGGAGAAGGAGAAGGTGAAGTCTGGAGGGTGAATCAGAAGAAGTAGAAGAAGGAGAAGGAGAAGGTGAAGTCTGGAGGGTGAATCAGAAGAAGTAGAAGAAGGAGAAGGAGAAGGTGAAGTCTGGAGGGTGAATCAGAAGAAGCAGAAGAAGGAGAAGGAGAAGGTGACGTCTGGAGGGAGAAGCAGAAGAAGTAGAAGAAGGAGAAGGAGAAGGTGAAGTCTGGAGGGTGAATCAGAAGAAGTAGAAGAAGGAGAAGGGGAAGGTGAAGTCTGGAGGGTGAATCAGAAGAAGTAGAAGACGGAGAAGGAGAAGGTGAAGTCTGGAGGGTGAATCAGAAGAAGCAGAAGAACGAGAAGGAGAAGGTGAAGTCTGGAGGGTGAATCAGCAGAAGTAGAAGAAGGAGAAGGAGAAGGTGTAGTCTGGAGGGTGAATCAGAAGAAGTTGACGAAGGAGAAGGAGAAGGTGAAGTCTGGAGGGTGAATCAGAAGAAGCAGAAGAACGAGAAGGAGAAGGTGAAGTCTGGAGGGTGAATCAGAAGAAGTAGAAGAAGGAGAATGAGAAGGTGAAGTCTGGAGGATGAATCAGAAGAAGCAGAAGAAGGAGAAGGAGAAGGTGAAGTCTGGAGGGTGAATCAGAAGAAGCAGAAGAAGGAGAAGGAGAAGGTGAAGTCTGGAGGGTGAATCAGAAGAAGCAGAATAAGGAGAAGGAGAAGGTGAAGTCTGGAGGGTGAATCAGAAGAAGCAGAAGAAGGAGAAGGAGAAGGTGAAGTCTGGAGGGTGAATCAGAAGAAGTAGAAGAAGGAGAAGGAGAAGGTGAAGTCTGGAGGGTGAATCAGAAGAAGTAGAAGAAGGAGAAGGAGAAGATGAAGTCTGGAGGGTGAATCAGAAGAAGTAGAAGAAGGAGAAGGAGAAGGTGAAGTCTGGAGGGTGAAGCAGAAGAAGTAGATGAAGGAGAAGGAGAAGGTGAAGTCAGGAGGGTGAATCAGAAGAAGTAGAAGAAGGAGAAGGAGAAGGTGAGGTCTGGAGGGTGAATCAGAAGAAGCAGAAGAAGGAGAAGGAGAAGGTGAAGTCTGGAGGGTGAATCAGAAGAATCAGAAGAAGGAGAAGGAGAAGGTGAAGTCTGGAGGGTGAATCAGAAGAAGCAGAAGAAAGAGAAGGAGAAGGTGAAGTCTGGAGGGTGAAGCAGAAGAAACAGAAGAAGGAGAAGGAGAAGGTGAAGACTGGAGGGTGAATCAGAAGAAGTAGAAGAAGGAGAAGGAGAAGGTGAAGTCTGGAGGGTGAATCAGAAGAAGTAGAAGAAGGAGAAGGAGAAGGTGAAGTCTGGAGGGTGAATCAGAAGAAGCAGAAGAAGGAGAAGGAGAAGGTGAAGTCTGGAGGGTGAATCAGAAGAAGGAGAAGAAGGAGAAGGAGAAGATGAAGTCTGGAGGGTGAATCAGAAGAAGTAGAAGAAGGAGAAGGAGAAGGTGAAGTCTGGAGGGTGAATCAGAAGAAGTAGAAGAAGGAGAAGGAGAAGGGGTAGTCTGGAGGGTGAATCAGAAGAAGTAGACGAAGGAGAAGGAGAAGGTGAAGTCTGGAGGGTGAATCAGAAGAAGCAGAAGAAGGAGAAGGAGAAGGTGAAGTCTGGAGGGTGAATCAGAAGAAGTAGAAGAAGGAGAAGGAGAAGGTGAAGTCTGGAGGGTGAATCAGAAGAAGCAGAAGAAGGAGAAGGAGAAGGTGAAGTCTGGAGGGTGAATCAGAAGAAGCAGAAGAAGGAGAAGGAGAAGGTGAAGTCTGGAGGGTGAAACAGAAGAAGCAGAATAAGGAGAAGGAGAAGGTGAAGTCTGGAGGGTGAATCAGAAGAAGCAGAAGAAGGAGAAGGAGAAGGTGAAGTCTGGAGGGTGAATCAGAAGAAGTAGAAGAAGGAGAAGGAGAAGGTGAAGTCTGGAGGGTGAAGCAGAAGAAGTAGAAGAAGGAGAAGGAGAAGGTGAAGTCAGGAGGGTGAATCAGAAGAAGTAGAAGAAGGAGAAGGAGAAGGTGAAGTCAGGAGGGTGAATCAGAAGAAGCAGAAGAAGGAGAAGGAGAAGGTGAAGTCTGGAGGGTGAATCAGAAGAATCAGAAGAAGGAGAAGGAGAAGGTGAAGTCTGGAGGGTGAATCAGAAGAAGCAGAAGAAAGAGAAGGAGAAGGTGAAGTCTGGAGGGTGAAGCAGAAGAAACAGAAGAAGGAGAAGGAGAAGGTGAAGTCTGGAGGGTGAATCAGAAGAAGTAGAAGAAGGAGAAGGAGAAGGTGAAGTCTGGGGGGTGAAGCAGAAGAAGTAGAAGAAGGAGAAGGAGAAGGTGAAGTCAGGAGGGTGAATCAGAAGAAGCAGAATAAGGAGAAGGAGAAGGTGAAGTCTGGAGGGTGAATCAGAAGAAGCAGAAGAAGGAGAAGGAGAAGGTGAAGTCTGGAGGGTGAATCAGAAGAAGTAGAAGAAGGAGAAGGAGAAGGTGAAGTCTGGGGGGTGAAGCAGAAGAAGTAGAAGAAGGAGAAGGAGAAGGTGAAGTCAGGAGGGTGAATCAGAAGAAGTAGAAGAAGGAGAAGGAGAAGGTGAAGTCAGGAGGGTAAATCAGAAGAAGCAGAAGAAGGAGAAGGAGAAGGTGAAGTCTGGAGGGCGAATCAGAAGAAACAGAAGAAGGAGAAGGAGAAGGTGAAATCTGGAGGGAGAATCAGAAGAAGCAGAAGAAGGAGAAGGAGAAGGTGAAGTCTGGAGGTTGAATCAGAAGAAGCAGAATAAGGAGAAGGAGAAGGTGAAGTCTGGAGGGTGAATCAGAAGAAGCAGAATAAGGAGAAGGAGAAGGTGAAGTCTGGAGGGTGAATCAGAAGAAGCAGAAGAAGGAGAAGGAGAAGGTGAAGTCTGGAGGGTGAATCAGAAGAGGTAGAAGAAGGAGAAGGAGAAGGTGAAGTCTGGAGGGTGAAGCAGAAGAAGGAGAAGAAGGAGAAGGAGAAGGTGAAGTCAGGAGGGTGAATCAGAAGAAGTAGAAGAAGGAGAAGGAGAAGGTGAAGCCAGGAGGGTGAATCAGAAGAAGCAGAAGAAGGAGAAGGAGAAGGTGAAGTCTGGAGGGTGAATCAGAAGAAGTAGAAGAAGGAGAAGGAGAAGGTGAAGTCTGGAGGGTGAATCAGAAGAATCAGAAGAAAGAGAAGGAGAAGGTGAAGTCTGGAGGCTGAAGCAGAAGAAACAGAAGAAGGAGAAGGAGAATGTGAAGACTGGAGGGTGAATCAGAAGAAGTAGAAGAAGGAGAAGGAGAAGGTGAAGTCTGGAGGGTGAATCAGAAGAAGTAGAAGAAGGAGAAGGAGAAGGTGAAGTCTGGAGGGTGAATCAGAAGAAGCAGAAGAAGGAGAAGGAGAAGGTGAAGTCTGGAGGGTGAATCAGAAGATGCAGAAGAAGGAGAAGGAGAAGATGAAGTCTGGAGGGTGAATCAGAAGAAGTAGAAGAAGGAGAAGGAGAAGGTGAGGTCTGGAGGGTGAATCAGAAGAAGTAGAAGAAGGAGAAGGAGAAGGTGAAGTCTGGAGGGTGAATCAGAAGAAACAGAAGAAGGAGAAGGAGATGGTGAAGTCTGGAGGGTGAATCAGAAGAAGTAGAAGAAGGAGAAGGAGAAGGTGAAGTCTGGAGGGTGAATCAGAAGAAGCAGAAGAAGGAGAAGGAGAAGATGAAGTCTGGAGGGTGAATCAGAAGAAGTAGAAGAAGGAGAAGGAGAAGGTGAAGTCTGGAGGGTGAATCAGAAGAAGCAGAAGAAGGAGAAGGAGAAGGTGAAGTCTGGAGGGTGAATCAGAAGAAGCAGAAGAAGGAGAAGGAGAAGGTGAAGTCTGGAGGGTGAACCAGAAGAAGCAGAATAAGGAGAAGGAGAAGGTGAAGTCTGGAGGGTGAATCAGAAGAAGTAGAAGAAGGAGAAGGAGAAGGTGAAGTCTGGAGGGTGAATCAGAAGAAGTAGAAGAAGGAGAAGGAGAAGGTGAAGTCTGGAGGGTGAATCAGAAGAAGTAGAAGAAGGAGAAGGAGAAGGTGAAGTCTGGAGGGTGAAGCAGAAGAAGTAGAAGGAGAAGGAGAAGGTGAAGTCAGGAGGGTGAATCAGAAGAAGTAGAAGAAGGAGAAGGAGAAGGTGAAGTCAGGAGGGTGAATCAGAAGAAGCAGAAGAAGGAGAAGGAGAAGGTGAAGTCTGGAGGGTGAATCAGAAGAATCAGAAGAAGGAGAAGGAGAAGGTGAAGTCTGGAGGGAGAATCAGAAGAAGCAGAAGAAAGAGAAGGAGAAGGTGAAGTCTGGAGGGTGAATCAGAAGAAGTAGAAGAAGGAGAAGGAGAAGGTGAAGTCTGGAGGGTGAATCAGAAGAAGCAGAAGAAGGAGAAGGAGAAGGTGAAGTCTGGAGGGTGAATCAGAAGAAGCAGAAGAAGGAGAAGGAAAAGGTGAAGTCTGGAGGGTGAATCAGAAGAAGCAGAAGAAGGAGAAGGAGAAGGTGAAGTCTGGAGGATGAATCAGAAGAAGCAGAATAAGGAGAAGGAGAAGGTGAAGTCTGGAGGGTGAATCAGAAGAAGCAGAAGAAGGAGAAGGAGAAGGTGAAGTCTGGAGGGTGAATCAGAAGAAGTAGAAGAAGGAGAAGGAGAAGGTGAAGTCTGGAGGGTGAAGCAGAAGAAGTAGAAGAAGGAGAAGGAGAAGGTGAAGTCAGGAGGGTGAATCAGAAGAAGCAGAAGAAGGAGAAGGAGAAGGTGAGGTCTGGAGGGTGAATCAGAAGAATCAGAAGAAGGAGAAGGAGAAGATGAAGTCTGGAGGGTGAATCAGAAGAAGCAGAAGAAAGAGAAGGAGAAGGGGAAGTCTGGAGGGTGAAGCAGAAGAAACAGAAGAAGGAGAAGGAGTAGGTGAAGACTGGAGGGTGAATCAGAAGAAGTAGAAGAAGGAGAAGGAGAAGGTGAAGTCTGGAGGGTGAATCAGACGAAGTAGAAGAAGGAGAAGGAGAAGGTGAAGTCTGGAGGGTGAATCAGAAGAAGTAGAAGAAGGAGAAGGAGAAGGTGAAGTCTGGAGGGTGAATCAGAAGAAGCAGAAGAAGGAGAAGGAGAAGATGAAGTCTGGAGGGTGAATCAGAAGAAGTAGAAGAAGGAGAAGGAGAAGGTGAGGTCTGGAGGGTGAATCAGAAGAACCAGAAGAAGGAGAAGGTGAAGTCTGGAGGGTGAATCAGAAGAAGCAGAGGAAGGAGAAGGAGAAGGTGAAGTCTGGAGGGTGAATCAGAAGAAGCAGAAGAAGGAGAAGGAAAAGGTGAAGTCAGGAGCGTGAATCAGAAGAAGCAGAAGAAGGAGAAGGAGAAGGTGAAGTTAGGAGGGTGAATCAGAAGAAGCAGAAGAAGGAGAAGGAGCAGGTGAAGTCAGGGGGGTGAAGCAGAAGAAGTAGAAGTAGGAGAAGGAGAAGGTGAAGTCAGGACGGTGAAGCAGAAGAAGCAGAAGAAGGAGAAGGAGAAGGTGAAGTCTGGAGGGTGAAGCAGAAGAAGCAGAAGAAGGAGAAGGAGAGGGTGAAGTCTGGAGGGTGAATCAGAGGAAGTAGAAGAAGGAGAAGGAGAAGGTGAAGTCAGGAGAGTGAAGCAGAAGAAGCAGAAGAAGGAGAAGGAGAAGGTGAAGTCTGGAGGGCGAAGCAGAAGAAGCAGAAGAAGGAGAAGGAGAAGGTGAAGTCTGGAGGGTGAAGCAGAAGAAGCAGAAGAAGGAGAAGGAGTAGGTGAAGTCTGGAGGGTGAATCAGAAGAAGTAGAAGAAGGAGAAGAATAAGGTGAAGTCAGGATGGTGAAGCAGAAGAAGCAGAAGAAGGAGAAGGAGAAGGTGAAGTCTGGAGGGTGAAGCAGAAGAAGTAGAAGAAGGAGAAGGAGAAGGTGAAGTCTGGAGGGTGAAGCAGAAGAAGCAGAAGAAGGAGAAGGAGAAGGTGAAGTCAGGAGGGTGGATCAGAAGAAGTAGAAGAAGGAGAAGGAGAAGGTGAAGTCTGGAGGGTGAATCAGAAGAAGCAGAAGAAGGAGAAGGAGAAGGTGAAGTCTGGAGGGCGCAGCAGAAGAAGCAGAAGAAGGAGAAAGAGAAGGTGAAGTCTGGAGGGTGAAGCAGAAGAAGCAGAAGAAGGAGAAGGAGAGGGTGAAGTCTGGAGGGTGAATCAGAAGAAGTAGAAGAAGGAGAAGAAGAAGGTGAAGTCAGGAGAGTGAAGCAGAAGAAGCAGAAGAAGGAGAAGAAGAAGGTGAAGTCTGGAGGGCGAAGCAGAAGAAGCAGAAGAAGGAGAAGGAGAAGGTGAAGTCTGGAGGGTGAAGCAGAAGAAGCAGAAGAAGGAGAAGGAGTAGGTGAAGTCTGGAGGGTGAATCAGAAGAAGTAGAAGAAGGAGAAGGAGAAGGTGAAGTCAGGAGGGTGAAGCAGAAGAAGCAGAAGAAGGAGAAGGAGAAGGTGAAGTCTGGAGGGTGAAGCAGAAGAAGCAGAAGAAGGAGAAGGAGAAGGTGAAGTCTGGAGGGTGAATCAGAAGAAGCAGAAGAAGGAGAAGGAGAAGGTGAAGTCTGGAGGGTGAATAAGAAGAAGCAGAAGAAGGAGAAGGAGAAGATGAAGTCTGGAGGGTGAATCAGAAGAAGTAGAAGAAGGAGAAGGAGAAGATGAGGTCTGGAGGGTGAATCAGAAGAAGCAGAAGAAGGAGACGGAGAAGGTGAAGTCTGGAGGGTGAATCAGAAGAAGCAGAAGAAGGAGAAGGAGAAGGTGAAGTCTGGAGGGTGAATTAGAAGAAGCAGAAGAAGGAGAAGGAGAAGGTGAAGTCAGGAGGGTGAATCAGAAGAAGCAGAAGAAGGAGAAGGAGCAGGTGAAGTCAGGGGGGTGAAGCAGAAGAAGTAGAAGAAGGAGAAGGAGAAGGTGAAGTCAGGAGGGTGAAGCAGAAGAAGCAGAAGAAGGAGAAGGAGAAGGTGAAGTCTGGAGGGCGCAGCAGAAGAAGCAGAAGAAGGAGAAGGAGAAGGTGAAGTCTGCAGGGTGAATCAGAAGAAGTAGAAGAAGGAGAAGGAGAAGGTGAAGTCAGGAGAGTGAAGCAGAAGAAGCAGAAGAAGGAGAAGGAGAAGGTGAAGTCTGGAGGGTGAAGCAGAAGAAGCAGAAGAAGGAGAAGGAGAAGGTGAAGTCTGGAGGGCGAAGCAGAAGAAGCAGAAGAAGGAGAAGGAGAAGGTGAAGTCTGGAGGGTGAAGCAGAAGAAGCAGAAGAAGGAGAAGGAGAAGGTGAAGTCTGGAGGGTGAATCAGAAGAAGTAGAAGAAGGAGAAGGAGAAGGTGAAGTCAGGAGGGTGAATCAGAAGAAGTAGAAGAAGGAGAAGGAGAAGGTGAAGTCAGGAGGGTGAAGCAGAAGAAGCAGAAGAAGGAGAAGGAGAAGGTGAAGTCAGGAGGGTGAATCGGAAGAAGTAGAAGAAGGAGAAGGAGAAGGTGAAGTCTGGAGGGTGAATCAGAAGAAGTAGAAGAAGGAGAAGGAGAAGGTGAAGTCTGGAGGGTGAATCAGAAGAAGTAGAAGAAGGAGAAGGAGAAGTTGAAGTCTGGAGGGTGAATCAGAAGAAGCAGAAGAAGGAGAAGGAGAAGGTGACGTCTGGAGGGAGAAGCAGAAGAAGTAGAAGAAGGAGAAGGAGAAGGTGAAGTCTGGAGGGTGAATCAGAAGAAGTAGAAGAAGGAGAAGGGGAAGGTGAAGTCTGGAGGGTGAATCAGAAGAAGTAGAAGACGGAGAAGGAGAAGGTGAAGTCTGGAGGGTGAATCAGAAGAAGCAGAAGAACGAGAAGGAGAAGGTGAAGTCTGGAGGGTGAATCAGCAGAAGTAGAAGAAGGAGAAGGAAAAGGTGTAGTCTGGAGGGTGAATCAGAAGAAGTTGACGAAGGAGAAGGAGAAGGTGAAGTCTGGAGGGTGAATCAGAAGAAGCAGAAGAACGAGAAGGAGAAGGTGAAGTCTGGAGGGTGAATCAGAAGAAGTAGAAGAAGGAGAATGAGAAGGTGAAGTCTGGAGGATGAATCAGAAGAAGCAGAAGAAGGAGAAGGAGAAGGTGAAGTCTGGAGGGTGAATCAGAAGAAGCAGAAGAAGGAGAAGGAGAAGGTGAAGTCTGGAGGGAGAATCAGAAGAAGCAGAATAAGGAGAAGGAGAAGGTGAATTCTGGAGGGTGAATCAGAAGAAGTAGAAGAAGGAGAAGGAGAAGGTGAAGTCTGGAGGGTGAATCAGAAGAAGTAGAAGAAGGAGAAGGAGAAGGTGAAGTCTGGAGGGTGAATCAGAAGCAGTAGAAGAAGGAGAAGGAGAAGGTGAAGTCTGGAGGGTGAAGCAGAAGAAGTAGAAGAAGGAGAAGGACAAGGTGAAGTCTGGAGGGTGAATTAGAAGAAGCAGAAGAAGGAGAAGGAGAAGGTGAAGTCAGGGGGGTGAATCAGAAGAAGCAGAAGAAGGAGAAGCAGAAGGTAAATTTAGGAGGGTGAACCAGAAGAAGCAGAAGAAGGAGAAGGAGCAGGTGAAGTCAGGGGGGTGAAGCAGAAGAAGTAGAAGAAGGAGAAGGAGAAGGTGAAGTCAGGAGGGTGAAGCAGAAGAAGCAGAAGAAGGAGAAGGAGAAGGTGAAGTTTGGAGGGCGCAGCAGAATAAGCAGAAGAAGGAGAAGGAGAAGGTGAAGTCTGGAGGGTGAAGCAGAAGAAGCAGAAGAAGGAGAAGGAGAAGGTGAAGTCTGGAGGGTGAATCAGAAGAAGTAGAAGAAGGAGAAGGAGAAGGTGAAGTCAGGAGACTGAAGCAGAAGAAGCAGAAGAAGGAGAAGGAGAAGGTGAAGTCTGGAGGGTGAAGCAGAAGAAGCAGAAGAAGGAGAAGGAGAAGGTGAAGTCTGGAGGGCGAAGCAGAAGAAGCAGAAGAAGGAGAAGGGGAAGGTGAAGTCTGGAGGGTGAATCAGAAGAAGTAGAAGAAGCAGAAGGAGAAGGTGAAGTCTGGAGGGTGAATCAGAAGAAGCAGAAGAAGGAGAAGGAGAAGGTGAAGTCTGGAGGGTGAATCAGAAGAAGCAGAAGAAGGAGAAGGAGAAGGTGAAGTCTGGAGGGTGAATCAGAAGAAGCAGAAGAAGGAGAAGGAAAAGGTGAAGTCTGGAGGGTGAATCAGAAGAAGCAGAAGAAGGAGAAGGAGAAGGTGAAGTCTGGAGGATGAATCAGAAGAAGCAGAATAAGGAGAAGGAGAAGGTGAAGTCTGGAGGGTGAATCAGAAGAAGCAGAAGAAGGAGAAGGAGATGGTGAAGTCTGGAGGGTGAATCAGAAGAAGTAGAAGAAGGAGAAGGAGAAGGTGAAGTCTGGAGGGTGAAGCAGAAGAAGTAGAAGAAGGAGAAGGAGAAGGTGAAGTCAGGAGGGTGAATCAGAAGAAGCAGAAGAAGAGAAGGAGAAGGTGAGGTCTGGAGGGTGAATCAGAAGAATCAGAAGAAGGAGAAGGAGAAGATGAAGTCTGGAGGGTGAATCAGAAGAAGCAGAAGAAAGAGAAGGAGAAGGGGAAGTCTGGAGGGTGAAGCAGAAGAAACAGAAGAAGGAGAAGGAGTAGGTGAAGACTGGAGGGTGAATCAGAAGAAGTAGAAGAAGGAGAAGGAGAAGGTGAAGTCTGGAGGGTGAATCAGACGAAGTAGAAGAAGGAGAAGGAGAAGGTGAAGTCTGGAGGGTGAATCAGAAGAAGTAGAAGAAGGAGAAGGAGAAGGTGAAGTCTGGAGGGTGAATCAGAAGAAGCAGAAGAAGGAGAAGGAGAAGATGAAGTCTGGAGGGTGAATCAGAAGAAGTAGAAGAAGGAGAAGGAGAAGGTGAGGTCTGGAGGGTGAATCAGAAGAACCAGAAGAAGGAGAAGGTGAAGTCAGGGGGGTGAAGCAGAAGAAGTAGAAGTAGGAGAAGGAGAAGGTGAAGTCAGGACGGTGAAGCAGAAGAAGCAGAAGAAGGAGAAGGAGAAGGTGAAGTCTGGAGGGTGAAGCAGAAGAAGCAGAAGAAGGAGAAGGAGAGGGTGAAGTCTGGAGGGTGAATCAGAGGAAGTAGAAGAAGGAGAAGGAGAAGGTGAAGTCAGGAGAGTGAAGCAGAAGAAGCAGAAGAAGGAGAAGGAGAAGGTGAAGTCTGGAGGGCGAAGCAGAAGAAGCAGAAGAAGGAGAAGGAGAAGGTGAAGTCTGGAGGGTGAAGCAGAAGAAGCAGAAGAAGGAGAAGGAGTAGGTGAAGTCTGGAGGGTGAATCAGAAGAAGTAGAAGAAGGAGAAGAATAAGGTGAAGTCAGGATGGTGAAGCAGAAGAAGCAGAAGAAGGAGAAGGAGAAGGTGAAGTCTGGAGGGTGAAGCAGAAGAAGTAGAAGAAGGAGAAGGAGAAGGTGAAGTCTGGAGGGTGAAGCAGAAGAAGCAGAAGAAGGAGAAGGAGAAGGTGAAGTCAGGAGGGTGGATCAGAAGAAGTAGAAGAAGGAGAAGGAGAAGGTGAAGTCTGGAGGGTGAATCAGAAGAAGCAGAAGAAGGAGAAGGAGAAGGTGAAGTCTGGAGGGCGCAGCAGAAGAAGCAGAAGAAGGAGAAAGAGAAGGTGAAGTCTGGAGGGTGAAGCAGAAGAAGCAGAAGAAGGAGAAGGAGAGGGTGAAGTCTGGAGGGTGAATCAGAAGAAGTAGAAGAAGGAGAAGAAGAAGGTGAAGTCAGGAGAGTGAAGCAGAAGAAGCAGAAGAAGGAGAAGAAGAAGGTGAAGTCTGGAGGGCGAAGCAGAAGAAGCAGAAGAAGGAGAATGAGAAGGTGAAGTCTGGAGGGTGAAGCAGAAGAAGCAGAAGAAGGAGAAGGAGAAGGTGAAGTCAGGAGGGTGAAGCAGAAGAAGCAGAAGAAGGAGAAGGAGAAGGTGAAGTCTGGAGGGTGAAGCAGAAGAAGCAGAAGAAGGAGAAGGAGAAGGTGAAGTCTGGAGGGTGAATCAGAAGAAGCAGAAGAAGGAGAAGGAGAAGGTGAAGTCTGGAGGGTGAATAAGAAGAAGCAGAAGAAGGAGAAGGAGAAGATGAAGTCTGGAGGGTGAATCAGAAGAAGTAGAAGAAGGAGAAGGAGAAGATGAGGTCTGGAGGGTGAATCAGAAGAAGCAGAAGAAGGAGACGGAGAAGGTGAAGTCTGGAGGGTGAATCAGAAGAAGCAGAAGAAGGAGAAGGAGAAGGTGAAGTCTGGAGGGTGAATTAGAAGAAGCAGAAGAAGGAGAAGGAGAAGGAGAAGGTGAAGTCAGGAGGGTGAATCAGAAGAAGCAGAAGAAGGAGAAGGAGCAGGTGAAGTCAGGGGGGTGAAGCAGAAGAAGTAGAAGAAGGAGAAGGAGAAGGTGAAGTCAGGAGGGTGAAGCAGAAGAAGCAGAAGAAGGAGAAGGAGAAGGTGAAGTCTGGAGGGCGCAGCAGAAGAAGCAGAAGAAGGAGAAGGAGAAGGTGAAGTCTGCAGGGTGAATCAGAAGAAGTAGAAGAAGGAGAAGGAGAAGGTGAAGTCAGGAGAGTGAAGCAGAAGAAGCAGAAGAAGGAGAAGGAGAAGGTGAAGTCTGGAGGGTGAAGCAGAAGAAGCAGAAGAAGGAGAAGGAGAAGGTGAAGTCTGGAGGGCGAAGCAGAAGAAGCAGAAGAAGGAGAAGGAGAAGGTGAAGTCTGGAGGGTGAAGCAGAAGAAGCAGAAGAAGGAGAAGGAGAAGGTGAAGTCTGGAGGGTGAATCAGAAGAAGTAGAAGAAGGAGAAGGAGAAGGTGAAGTCAGGAGGGTGAATCAGAAGAAGTAGAAGAAGGAGAAGGAGAAGGTGAAGTCAGGAGGGTGAAGCAGAAGAAGCAGAAGAAGGAGAAGGAGAAGGTGAAGTCAGGAGGGTGAATCGGAAGAAGTAGAAGAAGGAGAAGGAGAAGGTGAAGTCTGGAGGGTGAATCAGAAGAAGTAGAAGAAGGAGAAGGAGAAGGTGAAGTCTGGAGGGTGAATCAGAAGAAGTAGAAGAAGGAGAAGGAGAAGGTGAAGTCTGGAGGGTGAATCAGAAGAAGCAGAAGAAGGAGAAGGAGAAGGTGACGTCTGGAGGGAGAAGCAGAAGAAGTAGAAGAAGGAGAAGGAGAAGGTGAAGTCTGGAGGGTGAATCAGAAGAAGTAGAAGAAGGAGAAGGGGAAGGTGAAGTCTGGAGGGTGAATCAGAAGAAGTAGAAGACGGAGAAGGAGAAGGTGAAGTCTGGAGGGTGAATCAGAAGAAGCAGAAGAACGAGAAGGAGAAGG
>NW_028226686.1:0-27975 GCF_052327205.1 Somniosus microcephalus
TGACTCCTAACTCTGTCTCTCACCGTCCCACTGACTCCTAACGCTGTCTCTCACCGTCCCACCTGACTCCTAACGCTGTCTCTCACCGTCCCACCTGACTCCTAACGCTGTCTCTCACCGGCCCACCTGACTCCTAACGCCTGGCTCTCACTCGGCCCACCTGACTCCTAACGCTGTCTCTCACTGTCCCACCTGACTCCCTAACGCTGTCTCTCACCGTCCCACCTGACTCCTAACGCTGTCTCTCACCGGCCCACCTGACTCCTAACGCTGTCTCTCACCGTCCCACCTGACTCCTAACGCTGTCTCTCACCGTCCCAACTGACTCCTAACACTGTCTCTCACCTCCACCTGACTCCTAACGCTGTCTCTCACCGTCCCACCTGACTCCTAACGCTGTCTCTCACCGTCCCACCTGACTCCTAACGCTGTCTCTCACAGTCCCACCTGACTCCTAACGACTGTCTCTCACTGTCCCACCTGACTCCTAACGCTGTCTCTCACCGTCCCACCTGACTCCTAACGCTGTCTCTCACCGTCCCACCTGACTCCTAACGCTGTCTCTCACCAGTCCCACCTGACTCCTAACGCTGTCTCTCACCGTCCCACCTGACTCCTAACGCTGTCTCTCACCGTCCCACCTGACTCCTAACGCTGTCTCTCACTGTCCCACCTGACTCCTAACGCTGTCTCTCACCGTCCCACCTGACTCCTAACGCTGTCTCTCACTGGCCCACCTGACTCCTAACACTGTCTCTCACCGTCCCACCTGACTCCTAACGCTGTCTCTCACCGTCCCACCTGACTCCTAACGCTGTCTCTCACCGTCCCACCTGACTCCTAACGCTGTCTCTCACTGTCCCACCTGACTCCTAACACTGTCTCTCACCATCCCACCTGACTCCTAACGCTGTCTCTCACCGTCCCACCTGACTCCTAACGCTGTCTCTCACTGTCCCACCTGACTCCTAACACTGTCTCTCACCATCCCACCTGACTCCTAACGCTGTCTCTCACCTGTCCCACCTGCACTCCTAACGCTGTCTCTCACCGTCCCACCTGACTCCTAACGCTGTCTCTCACTGTCCCACCTGACTCCTAACACTGTCTCTCACCGTCCCACCTGACTCCTAACGCTGTCTCTCACTGTCCCACCTGACTCCTAACAAGCTGTCTCTCAACCGTCCCACCTGACTCCTAACAGCTGTCTCTCACGTCCCACCTGACTCCTAACACTGTCTCTCACCGTCCCACCTGACTCCTAACGCTGTCTCTCACTGTCCCACCTGACTCCTAACGCTGTCTCTCACCGTCCCACCTGACTCCTAACGCTGTCTCTCACTGTCCCACCTGACTCCTAACGCTGTCTCTCACCGTCCCACCTGACTCCTAACGCTGTCTCTCACTGTCCCACCTGACTCCTAACACTGTCTCTCACCGTCCCACCTGACTCCTAACAGCTGTCTCTCACTGTCCCACCTGACTCCTAACACTGTCTCTCACTGTCCCACCTGACTCCTAACACTGTCTCTCACCGTCCCCACCTGACTCCTAACGCTGTCTCTCACTGTCCCACCTGACTCCTAACAGCTGTCTCTCACCGTCCCACCTGACTCCTAACGCTGTCTCTCACCGTCCCACCTGACTCCTAACACTGTCTCTCACCGTCCCACCTGACTCCTAACGCTGTCTCTCACTGTCCCACCTGACTCCTAACGCTGTCCTCTCACCAGTCCCACCTGACTCCTAACGCTGTCTCTCACCGTCCCACCTGACTCCTAACGCTGTCTCTCACCGTCCCACCTGACTCCTAACGCTGTCTCTCACTGTCCCACCTGACTCCTAACGCTGTCTCTCACCGTCCCACCTGACTCCTAACGCTGTCTCTCACCATCCCACCTGACTCCTAACGCTGTCTCTCACCGTCCCACCTGACTCCTAACGCTGTCTCTCACCTTCCCACCTGACTCCTAACGCTGTCTCTCACCGTCCCACCTGACTCCTAACGCTGTCTCTCACCGTCCCACCTGACTCCTAACGCTGTCTCTCACCGTCCCACCTGACTCCTAACGCTGTCTCTCACCGGCTCCACCTGACTCCTAACGCTGTCTCTCACCGGCCCACCTGACTCCTAACGCTGTCTCTCACCGGCCCACCTGACTCCTAACGCTGTCTCTCACCGGCCCACCTGACTCCTAACGCTGTCTCTCACCGGCCCACCTGACTCCTAACGCTGTCTCTCACTGTCCCACCTGACTCCTAACGCTGTCTCTCACTGTCCCACCTGACTCCTAACACTGTCTCTCACTGTCCCACCTGACTCCTAACGCTGTCTCTCACCGTCCCCCCTGACTCCTAACACTGTCTCTCACTGTCCCACCTGACTCCTAACGC
Organism: Somniosus microcephalus; assembly: GCF_052327205.1. Classification (NCBI taxonomy): domain Eukaryota; kingdom Metazoa; phylum Chordata; class Chondrichthyes; order Squaliformes; family Somniosidae; genus Somniosus; species Somniosus microcephalus. The sequence goes on from NW_028226686.1 coordinate 2,395, forward strand.
TGTCTCTCACTGTCCCACCTGACTCCTAACACTGTCTCTCACCGTCCCACCTGACTCCTAACGCTGTCTCTCACCGGCCCACCTGACTCCTAACGCTGTCTCTCACCGTCCCACCTGACTCCTAACGCTGTCTCTCACCATCCCACCTGACTCCTAACACTGTCTCTCACTGTCCCACCTGACTCCTAACGCTGTCTCTCACCGTCCCCCCCCTGACTCCTAACACTGTCTCTCACTGTCCCACCTGACTCCTAACGCTGTCTCTCACCGGCCCACCTGACTCCTAACGCTGTCTCTCACCATCCCACCTGACTCCTAACGCTGTCTCTCACCGTCCCACCTGACTCCTAACGCTGTCTCTCACCGTCCCACCTGACTCCTAACGCTGTCTCTCACCGTCCCACCTGACTCCTAACGCTGTCTCTCACCGGCCCACCTGACTCCTAACGCTGTCTCTCACCGGCCCACCTGACTCCTAACGCTGTCTCTCACCGTCCCACCTGACTCCTAACGCTGTCTCTCACCGGCCCACCTGACTCCTAACGCTGTCTCTCACCGGCCCACCTGACTCCTAACGCTGTCTCTCACCACCACCTGACTCCTAACGCTGTCTCTCACCGTCCCACCTGACTCCTAACGCTGTCTCTCACCGGCCCACCTGACTCCTAACGCTGTCTCTCACTGTCCCCCCTGACTCCTAACGCTGTCTCTCACCATCCCACCTGACTCCTAACGCTGTCTCTCACCGTCCCACCTGACTCCTAACGCTGTCTCTCACCGTCCCACCTGACTCCTAACGCTGTCTCTCACCATCCCACCTGACTCCTAACGCTGTCTCTCACTGTCCCACCTGACTCCTAACGCTGTCTCTCACCGTCCCACCTGACTCCTAACGCTGTCTCTCACCGTCCCACCTGACTCCTAACGCTGTCTCTCACCATCCCACCTGACTCCTAACACTGTCTCTCACTGTCCCACCTGACTCCTAACGCTGTCTCTCACCGTCCCCCCTGACTCCTAACACTGTCTCTCACTGTCCCACCTGACTCCTAACGCTGTCTCTCACCGTCCCACCTGACTCCTAACGCTGTCTCTCACCGGCCCACCTGACTCCTAACGCTGTCTCTCACCGTCCCACCTGACTCCTAACGCTGTCTCTCACCGTCCCACCTGACTCCTAACGCTGTCTCTCACCGGCCCACCTGACTCCTAACGCTGTCTCTCACCGTCCCACCTGACTCCTAACGCTGTCTCTCACCGTCCCACCTGACTCCTAACGCTGTCTCTCACCGGCCCACCTGACTCCTAACGCTGTCTCTCACCGTCCCACCTGACTCCTAACGCTGTCTCTCACCGTCCCACCTGACTCCTAACACTGTCTCTCACCGGCCCACCTGACTCCTAACGCTGTCTCTCACCGTCCCACCTGACTCCTAACGCTGTCTCTCACCGTCCCACCTGACTCCTAACGCTGTCTCTCACTGTCCCACCTGACTCCTAACGCTGTCTCTCACTGTCCCACCTGACTCCTAACGCTGTCTCTCACCGGCCCACCTGACTCCTAACGCTGTCTCTCACTGTCCCACCTGACTCCTAACGCTGTCTCTCACCGTCCCACCTGACTCCTAACGCTGTCTCTCACCGGCCCACCTGACTCCTAACGCTGTCTCTCACCATCCCACCTGACTCCTAACGCTGTCTCTCACCATCCCACCTGACTCCTAACGCTGTCTCTCACCGGCCCACCTGACTCCTAACGCTGTCTCTCACCATCCCACCTGACTCCTAACGCTGTCTCTCACCGTCCCACCTGACTCCTAACGCTGTCTCTCACCATCCCACCTGACTCCTAACGCTGTCTCTCACCGTCCCACCTGACTCCTAACGCTGTCTCTCACCGTCCCACCTGACTCCTAACGCTGTCTCTCACCGTCCCACCTGACTCCTAACGCTGTCTCTCACCGTCCCACCTGACTCCTAACACTGTCTCTCACTGTCCCACCTGACTCCTAACGCTGTCTCTCACCGGCCCACCTGACTCCTAACGCTGTCTCTCACCGTCCCACCTGACTCCTAACGCTGTCTCTCACCATCCCACCTGACTCCTAACACTGTCTCTCACCGGCCCACCTGACTCCTAACGCTGTCTCTCACCGTCCCACCTGACTCCTAACACTGTCTCTCACTGTCCCACCTGACTCCTAACGCTGTCTCTCACCGTCCCACCTGACTCCTAACGCTGTCTCTCACCGGCCCACCTGACTCCTAACGCTGTCTCTCACCGTCCCACCTGACTCCTAACGCTGTCTCTCACCGGCCCACCTGACTCCTAACACTGTCTCTCACCATCCCACCTGACTCCTAACGCTGTCTCTCACTGTCCCACCTGACTCCTAACGCTGTCTCTCACCGTCCCACCCTGACTCCTAACGCTGTCTCTCACCGTCCCACCTGACTCCTAACACTGTCTCTCACTGTCCCACCTGACTCCTAACGCTGTCTCTCACCGTCCCACCTGACTCCTAACGCTGTCTCTCACCGGCCCACCTGACTCCTAACGCTGTCTCTCACCATCCCACCTGACTCCTAACGCTGTCTCTCACCGGCCCACCTGACTCCTAACACTGTCTCTCACCATCCCACCTGACTCCTAACGCTGTCTCTCACCGTCCCACCTGACTCCTAACGCTGTCTCTCACTGTCCCACCTGACTCCTAACGCTGTCTCTCACCGGCCCACCTGACTCCTAACACTGTCTCTCACCATCCCACCTGACTCCTAACGCTGTCTCTCACCGGCCCACCTGACTCCTAACACTGTCTCTCACCATCCCACCTGACTCCTAACGCTGTCTCTCACCGTCCCACCTGACTCCTAACACTGTCTCTCACCATCCCACCTGACTCCTAACGCTGTCTCTCACCGTCCCACCTGACTCCTAACACTGTCTCTCACCATCCCACCTGACTCCTAACACTGTCTCTCACCATCCCACCTGACTCCTAACACTGTCTCTCACCATCCCACCTGACTCCTAACGCTGTCTCTCACCGTCCCACCTGACTCCTAACACTGTCTCTCACCATCCCACCTGACTCCTAACGCTGTCTCTCACCATCCCACCTGACTCCTAACGCTGTCTCTCACCGTCCCACCTGACTCCTAACGCTGTCTCTCACCGTCCCACCTGACTCCTAACGCTGTCTCTCACCGTCCCACCTGACTCCTAACGCTGTCTCTCACCGTCCCACCTGACTCCTAACGCTGTCTCTCACTGTCCCACCTGACTCCTAACGCTGTCTCTCACCGGCCCACCTGACTCCTAACGCTGTCTCTCACCGTCCCACCTGACTCCTAACGCTGTCTCTCACTGTCCCACCTGACTCCTAACGCTGTCTCTCACTGTCCCACCTGACTCCTAACGCTGTCTCTCACCGTCCCACCTGACTCCTAACGCTGTCTCTCACCGGCCCACCTGACTCCTAACGCTGTCTCTCACCGTCCCACCTGACTCCTAACGCTGTCTCTCACCGTCCCACCTGACTCCTAACGCTGTCTCTCACCGTCCCACCTGACTCCTAACGCTGTCTCTCACCGTCCCACCTGACTCCTAACGCTGTCTCTCACCGTCCCACCTGACTCCTAACGCTGTCTCTCACCGGCCCACCTGACTCCTAACGCTGTCTCTCACCGTCCCACCAGACTCCTAACGCTGTCTCTCACCGTCCCACCTGACTCCTAACGCTGTCTCTCACTGTCCCACCTGACTCCTAACGCTGTCTCTCACTGTCCCACCTGACTCCTAACGCTGTCTCTCACCGTCCCACCTGACTCCTAACGCTGTCTCTCACCGTCCCACCTGACTCCTAACGCTGTCTCTCACCGTCCCACCTGACTCCTAACGCTGTCTCTCACCGTCCCACCTGACTCCTAACGCTGTCTCTCACCGTCCCACCTGACTCCTAACGCTGTCTCTCACCATCCCACCTGACTCCTAACGCTGTCTCTCACCCTCCCACCTGACTCCTAACGCTGTCTCTCACCGTCCCACCTGACTCCTAACGCTGTCTCTCACCGGCCCACCTGACTCCTAACGCTGTCTCTCACCGTCCCACCTGACTCCTAACGCTGTCTCTCACCGTCCCACCTGACTCCTAACGCTGTCTCTCACCGTCCCACCTGACTCCTAACGCTGTCTCTCACTGTCCCACCTGACTCCTAACGCTGTCTCTCACCGTCCCACCTGACTCCTAACGCTGTCTCTCACCGTCCCACCTGACTCCTAACGCTGTCTCTCACCCTCCCACCTGACTCCTAACGCTGTCTCTCACCGTCCCACCTGACTCCTAACGCTGTCTCTCACCGGCCCACCTGACTCCTAACGCTGTCTCTCACCATCCCACCTGACTCCTAACGCTGTCTCTCACCGTCCCACCTGACTCCTAACGCTGTCTCTCACCGTCCCACCTGACTCCTAACGCTGTCTCTCACCGTCCCACCTGACTCCTAACGCTGTCTCTCACCGGCCCACCTGACTCCTAACGCTGTCTCTCACCGTCCCACCTGACTCCTAACGCTGTCTCTCACCGGCCCACCTGACTCCTAACGCTGTCTCTCACCGTCCCACCTGACTCCTAACACTGTCTCTCACTGTCCCACCTGACTCCTAACGCTGTCTCTCACCATCCCACCTGACTCCTAACGCTGTCTCTCGCTGTCCCACCTGACTCCTAACGCTGTCTCTCACCGTCCCACCTGACTCCTAACGCTGTCTCTCACCATCCCACCTGACTCCTAACGCTGTCTCTCACCGTCCCACCTGACTCCTAACGCTGTCTCTCACCGTCCCACCTGACTCCTAACACTGTCTCTCACCGTCCCACCTGACTCCTAACGCTGTCTCTCACCGTCCCACCTGACTCCTAACGCTGTCTCTCACCGTCCCACCTGACTCCTAACGCTGTCTCTCACCGTCCCACCTGACTCCTAACGCTGTCTCTCACTGTCCCACCTGACTCCTAACGCTGTCTCTCACCGGCCCACCTGACTCCTAACGCTGTCTCTCACCGGCCCACCTGACTCCTAACACTGTCTCTCACCGGCCCACCTGACTCCTAACGCTGTCTCTCACCGTCCCACCTGACTCCTAACGCTGTCTCTCACCGTCCCACCTGACTCCTAACGCTGTCTCTCACCGGCCCACCTGACTCCTAACGCTGTCTCTCACCATCCCACCTGACTCCTAACGCTGTCTCTCACCGTCCCACCTGACTCCTAACACTGTCTCTCACCGTCCCACCTGACTCCTAACGCTGTCTCTCACCGGCCCACCTGACTCCTAACGCTGTCTCTCACCGTCCCACCTGACTCCTAACGCTGTCTCTCACCGGCCCACCTGACTCCTAACGCTGTCTCTCACCGGCCCACCTGACTCCTAACGCTGTCTCTCACCGGCCCACCTGACTCCTAACGCTGTCTCTCACCGTCCCACCTGACTCCTAACGCTGTCTCTCACCGGCCCACCTGACTCCTAACGCTGTCTCTCACCGTCCCACCTGACTCCTAACGCTGTCTCTCACCGTCCCACCTGACTCCTAACGCTGTCTCTCACTGTCCCACCTGACTCCTAACGCTGTCTCTCACCGTCCCACCTGACTCCTAACGCTGTCTCTCACTGTCCCACCTGACTCCTAACGCTGTCTCTCACCGGCCCACCTGACTCCTAACGCTGTCTCTCACCGTCCCACCTGACTCCTAACGCTGTCTCTCACCGTCCCACCTGACTCCTAACGCTGTCTCTCACCGTCCCACCTGACTCCTAACGCTGTCTCTCACTGTCCCACCTGACTCCTAACGCTGTCTCTCACCGTCCCACCTGACTCCTAACGCTGTCTCTCACCGTCCCACCTGACTCCTAACGCTGTCTCTCACCGTCCCACCTGACTCCTAACGCTGTCTCTCACCATCCCACCTGACTCCTAACGCTGTCTCTCACCGTCCCACCTGACTCCTAACGCTGTCTCTCACCATCCCACCTGACTCCTAACGCTGTCTCTCACCGGCCCACCTGACTCCTAACGCTGTCTCTCACCGTCCCACCTGACTCCTAACGCTGTCTCTCACCGTCCCACCTGACTCCTAACGCTGTCTCTCACCGGCCCACCTGACTCCTAACGCTGTCTCTCACCGTCCCACCTGACTCCTAACGCTGTCTCTCACCGTCCCACCTGACTCCTAACGCTGTCTCTCACCGTCCCACCTGACTCCTAACGCTGTCTCTCACCATCCCACCTGACTCCTAACACTGTCTCTCACCATCCCACCTGACTCCTAACGCTGTCTCTCACCGTCCCACCTGACTCCTAACGCTGTCTCTCACCATCCCACCTGACTCCTAACGCTGTCTCTCACCGTCCCACCTGACTCCTAACGCTGTCTCTCACTGTCCCACCTGACTCCTAACGCTGTCTCTCACCATCCCACCTCACTCCTAACGCTGTCTCTCACCGGCCCACCTGACTCCTAACGCTGTCTCTCACTGTCCCACCTGACTCCTAACGCTGTCTCTCACCGGCCCACCTGACTCCTAACGCTGTCTCTCACTGTCCCACCTGACTCCTAACGCTCTCTCTCACTGTCCCACCTGACTCCTAACGCTGTCTCTCACCGTCCCACCTGACTCCTAACGCTGTCTCTCACCGGCCCACCTGACTCCTAACGCTGTCTCTCACCGTCCCACCTGACTCCTAACGCTGTCTCTCACTGTCCCACCTGACTCCTAACGCTGTCTCTCACTGTCCCACCTGACTCCTAACGCTGTCTCTCACCGGCCCACCTGACTCCTAACGCTGTCTCTCACCGTCCCACCTGACTCCTAACGCTGTCTCTCACTGTCCCACCTGACTCCTAACGCTGTCTCTCACCGTCCCACCTGACTCCTAACGCTGTCTCTCACCGTCCCACCTGACTCCTAACGCTGTCTCTCACCGTCCCACCTGACTCCTAACGCTGTCTCTCACCATCCCACCTGACTCCTAACACTGTCTCTCACCATCCCACCTGACTCCTAACGCTGTCTCTCACCGTCCCACCTGACTCCTAACGCTGTCTCTCACCGTCCCACCTGACTCCTAACGCTCTCTCTCACTGTCCCACCTGACTCCTAACGCTGTCTCTCACCGTCCCACCTGACTCCTAACGCTGTCTCTCACCGTCCCACCTGACTCCTAACGCTGTCTCTCACCGTCCCACCTGACTCCTAACGCTGTCTCTCACCGGCCCACCTGACTCCTAACGCTGTCTCTCACCGTCCCACCTGACTCCTAACGCTGTCTCTCACTGTCCCACCTGACTCCTAACACTGTCTCTCACCGTCCCACCTGACTCCTAACGCTGTCTCTCACTGTCCCACCTGACTCCTAACGCTGTCTCTCACCGTCCCACCTGACTCCTAACGCTGTCTCTCACCGGCCCACCTGACTCCTAACACTGTCTCTCACCGTCCCACCTGACTCCTAACGCTGCTCTCTCACCGTCCCACCTGACTCCTAACGCTGTCTCTCACCGTCCCACCTGACTCCTAACGCTGTCTCTCACCGTCCCACCTGACTCCTAACGCTGTCTCTCACTGTCCCACCTGACTCCTAACACTGTCTCTCACTGTCCCACCTGACTCCTAACACTGTCTCTCACCGGCCCACCTGACTCCTAACACTGTCTCTCACTGTCCCACCTGACTCCTAACGCTGTCTCTCACTGTCCCACCTGACTCCTAACACTGTCTCTCACTGTCCCACCTGACTCCTAACACTGTCTCTCACCGGCCCACCTGACTCCTAACGCTGTCTCTCACCGTCCCACCTGACTCCTAACGCTGTCTCTCACCGTCCCTCCTGACTCCTAACGCTGTCTCTCACCGGCCCACCTGACTCCTAACGCTGTCTCTCACCGTCCCACCTGACTCCTAACGCTGTCTCTCACCGGCCCACCTGACTCCTAACGCTGTCTCTCACTGTCCCACCTGACTCCTAACGCTGTCTCTCACCGTCCCACCTGACTCCTAACGCTGTCTCTCACCGTCCCACCTGACGCCTAACGCTGTCTCTCACCGTCCCACCTGACTCCTAACGCTGTCTCTCACCGTCCCACCTGACTCCTAACGCTGTCTCTCACCGTCCCACCTGACTCCTAACGCTGTCTCTCACCGGCCCACCTGACTCCTAACGCTGTCTCTCACCGTCCCACCTGACTCCTAACGCTGTCTCTCACCATCCCACCTGACTCCTAACGCTGTCTCTCACCGGCCCACCTGACTCCTAACGCTGTCTCTCACCGTCCCACCTGACTCCTAACGCTGTCTCTCACCGTCCCACCTGACTCCTAACGCTGTCTCTCACCGGCCCACCTGACTCCTAACGCTGTCTCTCACCGTCCCACCTGACTCCTAACGCTGTCTCTCACCATCCCACCTGACTCCTAACACTGTCTCTCACCGTCCCACCTGACTCCTAATGCTGTCTCTCACCGTCCCACCTGACTCCTAACGCTGTCTCTCACCATCCCACCTGACTCCTAACGCTGTCTCTCACTGTCCCACCTGACTCCTAACGCTGTCTCTCACCGTCCCACCTGACTCCTAACACTGTCTCTCACTGTCCCACCTGACTCCTAACGCTGTCTCTCACTGTCCCACCTGACTCCTAATGCTGTCTCTCACCGTCCCACCTGACTCCTAACGCTGTCTCTCACCGGCCCACCTGACTCCTAACGCTGTCTCTCACCGTCCCACCTGACTCCTAACGCTGTCTCTCACCGGCCCACCTGACTCCTAACGCTGTCTCTCACCGTCCCACCTGACTCCTAACGCTGTCTCTCACTGTCCCACCTGACACCTAACGCTGTCTCTCACCGTCCCACCTGACTCCTAACGCTGTCTCTCACCGGCCCACCTGACTCCTAACGCTGTCTCTCACCGTCCCACCTGACTCCTAACGCTGTCTCTCACCATCCCACCTGACTCCTAACGCTGTCTCTCACCGTCCCACCTGACTCCTAACGCTGTCTCTCACCGGCCCATCTGACTCCTAACGCTGTCTCTCACCATCCCACCTGACTCCTAACGCTGTCTCTCACCATCCCACCTGACTCCTAACGCTGTCTCTCACCGTCCCACCTGACTCCTAACGCTGTCTCTCACTGTCCCACCTGACTCCTAACGCTGTCTCTCACCGTCCCACCTGACTCCTAACGCTGTCTCTCACTGTCCCACCTGACTCCTAACACTGTCTCTCACTGTCCCACCTGACTCCTAACGCTGTCTCTCACCGTCCCACCTGACTCCTAACGCTGTCTCTCACCGGCCCACCTGACTCCAAACGCTGTCTCTCACTGTCCCACCTGACTCCTAACACTGTCTCTCACTGTCCCACCTGACTCCTAACGCTGTCTCTCACTGTCCCACCTGACTCCTAACGCTGTCTCTCACCGTCCCACCTGACTCCTAACACTGTCTCTCACCATCCCACCTGACTCCTAACGCTGTCTCTCACTGTCCCACCTGACTCCTAACGCTGTCTCTCACTGTCCCACCTGACTCCTAACGCTGTCTCTCACCGTCCCACCTGACTCCTAACGCTGTCTCTCACCATCCCACCTGACTCCTAACGCTGTCTCTCACCGTCCCACCTGACTCCTAACGCTGTCTCTCACTGTCCCACCTGACTCCTAACACTGTCTCTCACCGTCCCACCTGACTCCTAACGCTGTCTCTCACCGTCCCACCTGACTCCTAACGCTGTCTCTCACCGTCCCATCTGACTCCTAACGCTGTCTCTCACCGGCCCACCTGACTCCTAACGCTGTCTCTCACCGTCCCACCTGACTCCTAACGCTCACTCTCACCGTCCCACCTGACTCCTAACACTGTCTCTCACCGTCCCACCTGACTCCTAACGCTGTCTCTCACCGTCCCACCTGACTCCTAACGCTGTCTCTCACCGTCCCACCTGACTCCTAACGCTGTCTCTCACCGTCCCATCTGACTCCTAACGCTGTCTCTCACCGGCCCACCTGACTCCTAACACTGTCTCTCACCGTCCCACCTGACTCCTAACGCTGTCTCTCACCGTCCCACCTGACTCCTAACGCTGTCTCTCACCGTCCCACCTGACTCCTAACGCTGTCTCTCACCGTCCCACCTGACTCCTAACACTGTCTCTCACTGTCCCACCTGACTCCTAACGCTGTCTCTCACTGTCCCACCTGACTCCTAACGCTGTCTCTCACCATCCCACCTGACTCCTAACGCTGTCTCTCACCGTCCCACCTGACTCCTAACGCTGTCTCTCACCATCCCACCTGACTCCTAACGCTGTCTCTCACCGTCCCACCTGACTCCTAACACTGTCTCTCACCGGCCCACCTGACTCCTAACGCTGTCTCTCACCGGCCCACCTGAATCCTAACGCTGTCTCTCACTGTCCCACCTGACTCCTAACACTGTCTCTCACTGTCCCACCTGACTCCTAACACTGTCTCTCACTGTCCCACCTGACTCCTAACGCTGTCTCTCACCATCCCACCTGACTCCTAACGCTGTCTCTCACCGGCCCACCTGACTCCTAACGCTGTCTCTCACTGTCCCACCTGACTCCTAACGCTGTCTCTCACCATCCCACCTGACTCCTAACACTGTCTCTCACCGTCCCACCTGACTCCTAACGCTGTCTCTCACTGTCCCACCTGACTCCTAACGCTGTCTCTCACCATCCCACCTGACTCCTAACACTGTCTCTCACCATCCCACCTGACTCCTAACACTGTCTCTCACTGTCCCACCTGACTCCTAACGCTGTCTCTCACCGTCCCACCTGACTCCTAACGCTGTCTCTCACCATCCCACCTGACTCCTAACACTGTCTCTCACTGTCCCACCTGACTCCTAACGCTGTCTCTCACCGTCCCACCTGACTCCTAACGCTGTCTCTCACCATCCCACCTGACTCCTAACGCTGTCTCTCACTGTCCCACCTGACTCCTAACGCTGTCTCTCACCATCCCACCTGACTCCTAACACTGTCTCTCACTGTCCCACCTGACTCCTAACGCTGTCTCTCACCGTCCCACCTGACTCCTAACGCTGTCTCTCACCGGCCCACCTGACTCCTAACGCTGTCTCTCACCGTCCCACCTGACTCCTAACGCTGTCTCTCACCGGCCCACCTGACTCCTAACACTGTCTCTCACCGTCCCACCTGACTCCTAACACTGTCTCTCACTGTCCCACCTGACTCCTAACGCTGTCTCTCACCGTCCCACCTGACTCCTAACGCTGTCTCTCACCGGCCCACCTGACTCCTAACGCTCTCTCTCACTGTCCCACCTGACTCCTAACGCTGTCTCTCACCGTCCCACCTGACTCCTAACGCTGTCTCTCACCGTCCCACCTGACTCCTAACGCTGTCTCTCACCGTCCCACCTGACTCCTAACGCTGTCTCTCACCGTCCCACCTGACTCCTAACGCTGTCTCTCACCGTCCCACCTGACTCCTAACGCTGTCTCTCACCGTCCCACCTGACTCCTAACGCTGTCTCTCACTGTCCCACCTGACTCCTAACGCTGTCTCTCACCGTCCCACCTGACTCCTAACACTGTCTCTCACTGTCCCACCTGACTCCTAACGCTGTCTCTCACCGTCCCACCTGACTCCTAACACTGTCTCTCACTGTCCCACCTGACTCCTAACGCTGTCTCTCACCGTCCCACCTGACTCCTAACGCTGTCTCTCACCATCCCACCTGACTCCTAACGCTGTCTCTCACCGTCCCACCTGACTCCTAACGCTGTCTCTCACCGTCCCACCTGACTCCTAACGCTCTCTCTCACTGTCCCACCTGACTCCTAACACTGTCTCTCACCGTCCCACCTGACTCCTAACGCTGTCTCTCACCGGCCCACCTGACTCCTAACGCTCTCTCTCACTGTCCCACCTGACTCCTAACGCTGTCTCTCACTGTCCCACCTGACTCCTAACGCTGTCTCTCACTGTCCCACCTGACTCCTAACGCTGTCTCTCACCGTCCCACCTGACTCCTAACGCTGTCTCTCACCGTCCCACCTGACTCCTAACGCTGTCTCTCACCGTCCCACCTGACTCCTAACGCTGTCTCTCACCGTCCCACCTGACTCCTAACGCTGTCTCTCACCGGCCCACCTGACTCCTAACGCTGTCTCTCACCGTCCCACCTGACTCCTAACGCTGTCTCTCACCGTCCCACCTGACTCCTAACGCTGTCTCTCACTGTCACACCTGACTCCTAACGCTGTCTCTCACCATCCCACCTGACTCCTAACGCTGTCTCTCACCGTCCCACCTGACTCCTAACGCTGTCTCTCACCGGCCCACCTGACTCCTAACGCTGTCTCTCACTGTCCCACCTGACTCCTAACGCTGTCTCTCACTGTCCCACCTGACTCCTAACGCTGTCTCTCACCATCCCACCTGACTCCTAACGCTGTCTCTCACTGTCCCACCTGACTCCTAACGCTGTCTCTCACCGGCCCACCTGACTCCTAACGCTGTCTCTCACCGGCCCACCTGACTCCTAACGCTGTCTCTCACTGTCACACCTGACTCCTAACGCTGTCTCTCACCATCCCACCTGACTCCTAACGCTGTCTCTCACCGTCCCACCTGACTCCTAACGCTGTCTCTCACTGTCCCACCTGACTCCTAACGCTGTCTCTCACCATCCCACCTGACTCCTAACGCTGTCTCTCACTGTCCCACCTGACTCCTAACGCTGTCTCTCACCGTCCCACCTGACTCCTAACGCTGTCTCTCACCGGCCCACCTGACTCCTAACGCTGTCTCTCACTGTCCCACCTGACTCCTAACGCTGTCTCTCACTGTCCCACCTGACTCCTAACGCTGTCTCTCACCGTCCCACCTGACTCCTAACGCTGTCTCTCACTGTCCCACCTGACTCCTAACGCTGTCTCTCACCGTCCCACCTGACTCCTAACGCTGTCTCTCACTGTCCCACCTGACTCCTAACGCTGTCTCTCACTGTCCCACCTGACTCCTAACGCTGTCTCTCACCGTCCCACCTGACTCCTAACGCTGTCTCTCACTGTCCCACCTGACTCCTAACGCTGTCTCTCACCGTCCCACCTGACTCCTAACACTGTCTCTCACTGTCCCACCTGACTCCTAACGCTGTCTCTCACCGTCCCACCTGACTCCTAACGCTGTCTCTCACCGTCCCACCTGACTCATAATGCTGTCTCTCACCGTCCCACCTGACTCCTAACGCTGTCTCTCACTGTCCCACCTGACTCCTAACGCTGTCTCTCACCGTCCCACCTGACTCCTAACGCTGTCTCTCACCGTCCCACCTGACTCATAATGCTGTCTCTCACCGTCCCACCTGACTCCTAACGCTGTCTCTCACCATCCCACCTGACTCCTAACGCTGTCTCTCACCGTCCCACCTGACTCCTAACGCTGTCTCTCACCGTCCCACCTGACTCCTAACGCTGTCTCTCACTGTCCCACCTGACTCCTAACGCTGTCTCTCACTGTCCCACCTGACTCCTAACGCTGTCTCTCACCGTCCCACCTGACTCATAATGCTGTCTCTCACCGTCCCACCTGACTCCTAACGCTGTCTCTCACCATCCCACCTGACTCCTAACGCTGTCTCTCACCGTCCCACCTGACTCCTAACGCTGTCTCTCACCGTCCCACCTGACTCCTAACGCTGTCTCTCACCATCCCACCTGACTCCTAACGCTGTCTCTCACTGTCCCACCTGACTCCTAACGCTGTCTCTCACCGTCCCACCTGACTCCTAACACTGTCTCTCACCGGCCCACCTGACTCCTAACGCTGTCTCTCACCGTCCCACCTGACTCCTAACGCTGTCTCTCACCGGCCCACCTGACTCCTAACACTGTCTCTCACCGTCCCACCTGACTCCTAACGCTGTCTCTCACCGTCCCACCTGACTCCTAACGCTGTCTCTCACCGTCCCACCTGACTCCTAACGCTGTCTCTCACCGTCCCACCTGACTCCTAACACTGTCTCTCACCGTCCCACCTGACTCCTAACGCTGTCTCTCACCGTCCCACCTGACTCCTAACACTGTCTCTCACCGTCCCACCTGACTCCTAACGCTGTCTCTCACCGTCCCACCTGACTCCTAACGCTGTCTCTCACCGTCCCACCTGACTCCTAACGCTGTCTCTCACCGTCCCACCTGACTCCTAACGCTGTCTCTCACCGTCCCACCTGACTCCTAACACTGTCTCTCACCGTCCCACCTGACTCCTAACGCTGTCTCTCACCGTCCCACCTGACTCCTAACACTGTCTCTCACCGTCCCACCTGACTCCTAACGCTGTCTCTCACTGTCCCACCTGACTCCTAACGCTGTCTCTCACTGTCCCACCTGACTCCTAACGCTGTCTCTCACCGTCACACCTGACTCCTAACGCTGTCTCTCACCATCCCACCTGACTCCTAACGCTGTCTCTCACCGTCCCACCTGACTCCTAACACTGTCTCTCACCGTCACACCTGACTCCTAACGCTGTCTCTCACCATCCCACCTGACTCCTAACGCTGTCTCTCACCGTCCCACCTGACTCCTAACACTGTCTCTCACCGTCACACCTGACTCCTAACGCTGTCTCTCACCGGCCCACCTGACTCCTAACGCTGTCTCTCACCGTCCCACCTGACTCCTAACGCTGTCTCTCACCGTCCCACCTGACTCCTAACACTGTCTCTCACCGTCCCACCTGACTCCTAACGCTGTCTCTCACCGTCCCACCTGACTCCTAACGCTGTCTCTCACCGTCGCACCTGACTCCTAACGCTGTCTCTCACCGTCCCACCTGACTCCTAACGCTGTCTCTCACCGGCCCACCTGACTCCTAACGCTGTCTCTCACCATCCCACCTGACTCCTAATGCTGTCTCTCACCGTCCCACCTGACTCCTAACACTGTCTCTCACTGTCCCACCTGACTCCTAATGCTGTCTCTCACTGTCCCACCTGACTCCTAACGCTGTCTCTCACCATCCCACCTGACTCCTAATGCTGTCTCTCACCATCCCACCTGACTCCTAACGCTGTCTCTCACCGTCCCACCTGACTCCTAACGCTGTCTCTCACCGTCCCACCTGACTCCTAACACTGTCTCTCACTGTCCCACCTGACTCCTAACGCTGTCTCTCACCGTCCCACCTGACTCCTAACGCTGTCTCTCACTGTCCCACCTGACTCCTAACGCTGTCTCTCACTGTCCCACCTGACTCCTAACGCTGTCTCTCACCGTCCCACCTGACTCCTAACGCTTTCTCTCACCGTCCCACCTGACTCCTAATGCTGTCTCTCACTGTCCCACCTGACTCCTAACGCTGTCTCTCACCGTCCCACCTGACTCCTAATGCTGTCTCTCACTGTCCCACCTGACTCCTAACGCTGTCTCTCACCGGCCCACCTGACTCCTAACACTGTCTCTCACCGTCCCACCTGACTCCTAACGCTGTCTCTCACCATCCCACCTGACTCCTAACGCTGTCTCTCACCGTCCCACCTGACTCCTAACACTGTCTCTCACCGTCCCACCTGACTCCTAACGCTGTCTCTCACCGTCCCACCTGACTCCTAACGCTGTCTCTCACTGTCCCACCTGACTCCTAACGCTGTCTCTCACCATCCCACCTGACTCCTAACGCTGTCTCTCACCGTCCCACCTGACTCCTAACGCTGTCTCTCACCGTCCCACCTGACTCCTAACGCTGTCTCTCACCGTCCCACCTGACTCCTAACACTGTCTCTCACTGTCCCATCTGACTCCTAACGCTGTCTCTCACTGTCCCACCTGACTCCTAACGCTGTCTCTCACCATCCCACCTGACTCCTAACGCTGTCTCTCACCGTCCCACCTGACTCCTAACGCTGTCTCTCACCGGCCCACCTGACTCCTAACGCTGTCTCTCACCGTCCCAACTGACTCCTAACGCTGTCTCTCACCGTCCCAACTGACTCCTAACGCTGTCTCTCACCGTCCCCACCTGACTCCTAACGCTGTCTCTCACCGGCCCACCTGACTCCTAACGCTGTCTCTCACCGTCCCACCTGACTCCTAACGCTGTCTCTCACCGTCCCACCTGACTCCTAACGCTGTCTCTCACCGTCCCACCTGACTCCTAACGCTGTCTCTCACCGTCCCACCTGACTCCTAACGCTGTCTCTCACCGTCCCACCTGACTCCTAACGCTGTCTCTCACCGTCCCACCTGACTCCTAACGCTGTCTCTCACCGGCCCACCTGACTCCTAACGCTGTCTCTCACCGTCCCACCTGACTCCTAACGCTGTCTCTCACCGGCCCACCTGACTCCTAACGCTGTCTCTCACCGTCCCACCTGACTCCTAACGCTGTCTCTCACCGTCCCACCTGACTCCTAACGCTGTCTCTCACCGGCCCACCTGACTCCTAACGCTGTCTCTCACCGTCCCACCTGACTCCTAACGCTGTCTCTCACCGTCCCACCTGACTCCTAACACTGTCTCTCACCGGCCCACCTGACTCCTAACGCTGTCCCTCACCGTCCCACCTGACTCCTCACGCTGTCTCTCACCGTCCCACCTGACTCCTAACGCTGTCTCTCACTGTCCCACCTGACTCCTAACGCTGTCTCTCACTGTCCCACCTGACTCCTAACGCTGTCTCTCACCGGCCCACCTGACTCCTAACACTGTCTCTCACCGTCCCACCTGACTCCTAACGCTGTCTCTCACCGTCCCACCTGACTCCTCACGCTGTCTCTCACCGTCCCACCTGACTCCTAACGCTGTCTCTCACCGTCCCACCTGACTCCTCACGCTGTCTCTCACCGTCCCACCTGACTCCTAACGCTGTCTCTCACTGTCCCACCTGACTCCTAACGCTGTCTCTCACTGTCCCACCTGACTCCTAACGCTGTCTCTCACCGTCCCACCTGACTCCTAACGCTGTCTCTCACCGTCCCACCTGACTCCTCACGCTGTCTCTCACCGTCCCACCTGACTCCTAACGCTGTCTCTCACTGTCCCACCTGACTCCTAACACTGTCTCTCACCGTCCCACCTGACTCCTAACGCTGTCTCTCACTGTCCCACCTGACTCCTAACGCTGTCTCTCACTGTCCCACCTGACTCCTAACGCTGTCTCTCACTGTCCCACCTGACTCCTAACGCTCTCTCTCACCGTCCCACCTGACTCCTAACACTGTCTCTCACCGGCCCACCTGACTCCTAACGCTGTCTCTCACCATCCCACCTGACTCCTAACGCTCTCTCTCACCGTCCCACCTGACTCCTAACACTGTGTCTCTCACTGTCCCACCTGACTCCTAACGCTGTCTCTCACTGTCCCACCTGACTCCTAACGCTGTCTCTCACCATCCCACCTGACTCCTAACGCTGTCTCTCACCGGCCCACCTGACTCCTAACGCTGTCTCTCACCGTCCCACCTGACTCCTAACGCTGTCTCTCACCGTCCCACCTGACTCCTAACACTGTCTCTCACCGGCCCACCTGACTCCTAACGCTGTCTCTCACCGTCCCACCTGACTCCTAACGCTCTCTCTCACCTGTCCCACCTGACTCCTAACACTGTCTCTCACCGTCCCACCTGACTCCTAACGCTCTCTCTCACCGTCCCACCTGACTCCTAACACTGTCTCTCACCGTCCCACCTGACTCCTAACGCTGTCTCTCACCGTCCCACCTGACTCCTAACACTGTCTCTCACCGGCCCACCTGACTCCTAACGCTGTCTCTCACCGTCCCACCTGACTCCTAACGCTCTCTCTCACTGTCCCACCTGACTCCTAACACTGTCTCTCACCGTCCCACCTGACTCCTAACGCTCTCTCTCACCGTCCCACCTGACTCCTAACGCTGTCTCTCACCGGCCCACCTGACTCCTAACGCTGTCTCTCACCGGCCCACCTGACTCCTAACGCTGTCTCTCACCGTCCCACCTGACTCCTAACGCTGTCTCTCACCGTCCCACCTGACTCCTAACGCTGTCTCTCACCATCCCACCTGACTCCTAACGCTGTCTCTCACCGTCCCACCTGACTCCTAACGCTGTCTCTCACCGTCCCACCTGACTCCTAACACTGTCTCTCACCGGCCCACCTGACTCCTAACGCTGTCTCTCACCGTCCCACCTGACTCCTAACACTGTCTCTCACCATCCCACCTGACTCCTAACGCTGTCTCTCACCGGCCCACCTGACTCCTAACACTGTCTCTCACCGGCCCACCTGACTCCTAACGCTGTCTCTCACCGTCCCACCTGACTCCTAACGCTGTCTCTCACCATCCCACCTGACTCCTAACACTGTCTCTCACCGTCCCACCTGACTCCTAACGCTGTCTCTCACCGTCCCACCTGACTCCTAACGCTGTCTCTCACCATCCCACCTGACTCCTAACACTGTCTCTCACCGGCCCACCTGACTCCTAACGCTGTCTCTCACCGGCCCACCTGACTCCTAACGCTGTCTCTCACCGTCCCACCTGACTCCTAACACTGTCTCTCACCGGCCCACCTGACTCCTAACACTGTCTCTCACCATCCCACCTGACTCCTAACGCTGTCTCTCACTGTCCCACCTGACTCCTAACGCTGTCTCTCACTGTCCCACCTGACTCCTAACACTGTCTCTCACCGGCTCCACCTGACTCCTAACACTGTCTCTCACCATCCCACCTGACTCCTAACGCTGTCTCTCACCATCCCACCTGACTCCTAACACTGTCTCTCACTGTCCCACCTGACTCCTAACGCTGTCCTCTCACTGTCCCACCTGACTCCTAACACTGTCTCTCACCGGCCCACCTGACTCCTAACACTGTCTCTCACCGTCCCACCTGACTCCTAACGCTGTCTCTCACCGTCCCACCTGACTCCTAACGCTGTCTCTCACCGTCCCACCTGACTCCTAACGCTGTCTCTCACCGTCCCACCTGACTCCTAACACTGTCTCTCACCGTCCCACCTGACTCCTAACGCTGTCTCTCACAGTCCCACCTGACTCCTAACGCTGTCTCTCACCGTCCCACCTGACTCCTAACACTGTCTCTCACCGTCCACCTGACTCCTAACACTGTCTCTCACCGGCCCACCTGAATCCTAACGCTGTCTCTCACCATCCCACTGACTCCTAACGCTGTCTCTCACCGTCCCACCTGACTCCTAACGCTGTCTCTCTCACCGTCCCACCTGACTCCTAACGCTGTCTCTCACCGTCCCACCTGACTCCTAACGCTGTCTCTCACCGTCCCCACCTGACTCCTAACGCTGTCTCTCACCGTCCCACCTGACTCCTAACGCTGTCTCTCACCGGCCCACCTGACTCTACACTGTCTCTCACCATCCCACCTGACTCCTAACGCTGTCTCTCACCGTCCCACCTGACTCCTAACGCTCTCTCTCACCGTCCCATCTGACTCCTAACGCTGTCTCTCACCGGCCACCTGACTCCTAACGCTGTCTCTCACCGTCCCACCTGACTCCTAACGCTCTCTCTCACCGTCCCATCTGACTCCTAACGCTGTCTCTCACCGGCCCACCTGACTCCTAACGCTGTCTCTCACTGTCCCACCTGACTCCTAACGCTGTCTCTCACCGTCCCACCTGACTCCTAACGCTGTCTCTCACCGTCCCACCTGACTCCTAACGCTGTCTCTCACTGTCCCACCTGACTCCTAACGCTGTCTCTCACCATCCCACCTGACTCCTAACGCTGTCTCTCACCGGCCCACCTGACTCCTAACGCTGTCTCTCACCGTCCCCCCTGACTCCTAACACTGTCTCTCACCGTCCCACCTGACTCCTAACGCTGTCTCTCACTGTCCCACCTGACTCCTAACGCTGTCTCTCACCGTCCCACCTGATCTCCTAACGCTGTCTCTCACTGTCCCACACCTGACTCCTAACACTGTCTCTCACCTGTCCCACCTGACTCCTAACACTGTCTCTCACTGTCCCACCTGACTCCTAACGCTGTCTCTCACTGTCCCACCTGACTCCTAACGCTGTCTCTCACTGTCCCCACCTGACTCCTAACGCTGTCTCTCACTGTCCCACCTGACTCCTAACGCTGTCTCTCACACGGCCCACCTGACTCCTAAACACTGTCTCTCACTGTCCCACCTGACTCCTAACACTGTCTCTCACGGCCCACCTGACTCCTAACGCTGTCTCTCACCGTCCCACCTGACTCCTAACGCTGTCTCTCACTGTCCCACCTGACTCCTAACACTGTCTCTCACTGTCCCACCTGACTCCTAACGCTGTCTCTCACTGTCCCACCTGACTCCTAACGCTGTCTCTCACTGTCCACCTGACTCCTAACGCTGTCTCTCACCTGTCCCCACCTGACTCCTAACGCTGTCTCTCACCGTCCCACCTGACTCCTAACGCTGTCTCTCACCGGCCCACCTGACTCCTAACGCTGTCTCTCACCGGCCCACCTGACTCCTAACACTGTCTCTCACCATCCCACCTGACTCCTAACGCTGTCTCTCACTGTCCCACCTGACTCCTAACGCTGTCTCTCACCGTCCCACCTGACTCCTAACGCTGTCTCTCACCGTCCCACCTGACTCCTAACGCTGTCTCTCACCGTCCCACCTGACTCCTAACGCTGTCTCTCACCGTCCCACCTGACTCCTAACGCTGTCTCTCACTGTCCCACCTGACTCCTAACGCTGTCTCTCACTGTCCCACCTGACTCCTAACGCTGTCTCTCACCGTCCCACCTGACTCCTAACACTGTCTCTCACCGTCCACCTGACTCCTAACGCTGTCTCTCACCGTCCCACCTGACTCCTAACGCTGTCTCTCACCGGTCCCACCTGACTCCTAACGCTGTCTCTCACCAGCCCACCTGACTCCTAACACTGTCTCTCACCGTCCCACCTGACTCCTAACACTGTCTCTCACTGTCCCACCTGACTCCTAACGCTGTCTCTCACCGTCCACCTGACTCCTAACGCTGTCTCTCACCTGTCCCACCTGACTCCTAACGCTGTCTCTCACCGTCCACCTGACTCCTAACGCTGTCTCTCACCGTCCCACCTGACTCCTAACGCTGTCTCTCACTGTCCCACCTGACTCCTAACGCTCTCTCTCACCGTCCCACCTGACTCCTAACACTGTCTCTCACTGTCCCACCTGACTCCTAACGCTGTCTCTCACCGTCCCACCTGACTCCTAAGGCTGTCTCTCACTGTCCCACCTGACTCCTAACGCTCTCTCTCACTGTCCCACCTGACTCCTAACGCTGTCTCTCACTGTCCCACCTGACTCCTAACGCTGTCTCTCACCGGCCCACCTGACTCCTAACGCTGTCTCTCACCGTCCCACCTGACTCCTAACGCTGTCTCTCACCGTCCCACCTGACTCCTAACACTGTCTCTCACCGTCCCACCTGACTCCTAACGCTGTCTCTCACCGTCCCACCTGACTCCTAACGCTGTCTCTCACCGTCCCACCTGACTCCTAACGCTGTCTCTCACCAGCCCACCTGACTCCTAACACTGCTGTCTCTCACCGTCCCACCTGACTCCTAACGCTCTCTCTCACCGTCCCACCTGACTCCTAACACTGTCTCTCACTGTCCCACCTGACTCCTAACGCTGTCTCTCACCGTCCCACCTGACTCCTAACGCTGTCTCTCACCTGTCCCACCTGACTCCTAACACTGTCTCTCACCGTCCCACCTGACTCCTAACGCTCTCTCTCACCGTCCCACCTGACTCCTAACACTGTCTCTCACTGTCCCACCTGACTCCTAACGCTGTCTCTCACCGTACCCACCTGACTCCTAACGCTGTCTCTCACCTGTCCCACCTGACTCCTAACGCTGTCTCTCACTGTCCCACCTGACTCCTAACGCTGTCTCTCACTGTCCCACCTGACTCCTAACGCTCTCTCTCACTGTCCCACCTGACTCCTAACGCTGTCTCTCACCGTCCCACCTGACTCCTAACACTGTCTCTCACCGTCCCACCTGACTCCTAACGCTGTCTCTCACAGTCCCACCTGACTCCTAACACTGTCTCTCACTGTCCCACCTGACTCCTAACGCTGTCTCTCACTGTCCCACCTGACTCCTAACGCTGTCTCTCACCGTCCCACCTGACTCCCTAACACTGTCTCTCACCGTCCCACCTGACTCCTAACGCTGTCTCTCACCGTCCCACCTGACTCCTAACGCTGTCTCTCACCGGCCCACCTGACTCCTAACGCTGTCTCTCACCGTCCCACCTGACTCCTAACGCTGTCTCTCACCGTCCCACCTGACTCCTAACGCTGTCTCTCACTGTCCCACCTGACTCCTAACGCTGTCTCTCACTGTCCCACCTGACTCCTAACGCTGTCTCTCACTGTCCCACCTGACTCCTAACGCTGTCTCTCACCGTCCCACCTGACTCCTAACGCTGTCTCTCACCGGCCCACCTGACTCCTAACGCTGTCTGTCACCGTCCCACCTGACTCCTAACGCTGTCTCTCACCGTCCCACCTGACTCCTAACGCTGTCTCTCACCGTCCCACCTGACTCCTAACGCTGTCTCTCACCGGTCCCACCTGACTCCTAACGCTGTCTGCTCACCGTCCCACCTGACTCCTAACACTGTCTCTCACCGTCCCACCTGACTCCTAACGCTGTCTCTCACCGTCCCACCTGACTCCTAACGCTGTCTCTCACCGTCCCACCTGACTCCTAACGCTGTCTCTCACCGTCCCACCTGACTCCTAACGCTGTCTCTCACCGTCCCACCTGACTCCTAACGCTGTCTCTCACCGGCCCACCTGACTCCTAACACTGTCTCTCACCGTCCCACCTGACTCCTAACGCTGTCTCTCACCGGCCCACCTGACTCCTAACACTGTCTCTCACCGTCCCACCTGACTCCTAACGCTGTCTCTCACCGTCCCACCTGACTCCTAACGCTGTCTCTCACCGTCCCACCTGACTCCTAACGCTGTCTCTCACCGTCCCACCTGACTCCTAACACTGTCTCTCACCTGTCCCACCTGACTCCTAACGCTGTCTCTCACCGTCCCACCTGACTCCTAACACTGTCTCTCACCGTCCCACCTGACTCCTAACGCTGTCTCTCACCGTCCCACCTGACTCCTAACGCTGTCTCTCACCGTCCCACCTGACTCCTAACGCTGTCTCTCACCGTCCCACCTGACTCCTAACGCTGTCTCTCACTGTCCCACCTGACTCCTAACGCTGTCTCTCACCGTCCCACCTGACTCCTAACGCTGTCTCTCACTGTCCCACCTGACTCCTAACGCTGTCTCTCACCAGTCCCACCTGACTCCTAACGCTGTCTCTCACCGTCCCACCTGACTCCTAACGCTGTCTCTCACCGTCCCACCTGACTCCTAACGCTGTCTCTCACCGTCCCACCTGACTCCTAACGCTGTCTCTCACTGTCCCACCTGACTCCTAACGCTGTCTCTCACCGTCCCACCTGACTCCTAACGCTGTCTCTCACATCCCACCTGACTCCTAACGCTGTCTCTCACCGTCCCACCTGACTCCTAACACTGTCTCTCACTGTCCCACCTGACTCCTAACACTGTCTCTCACCTGTCTCCACCTGACTCCTAACGCTGTCTCTCACCTGTCCCCACCTGACTCCTAACGCTGTCTCTCACTGTCCCACCTGACTCCTAACGCTGTCTCTCACCGTCCCACCTGACTCCTAACACTGTCTCTCACTGTCCCACCTGACTCCTAACGCTGTCTCTCACCGTCCCACCTGACTCCTAACACTGTCTCTCACCTGTCCCACCTGACTCCTAACGCTGTCTCTCACCGTCCCACCTGACTCCTAACACTGTCTCTCACTGTCCCACCTGACTCCTAACGACTGTCTCTCACCGTCCCACCTGACTCCTAACGCTGTCTCTCACCGTCCCACCTGACTCCTAACACTGTCTCTCACCTGTCCCACCTGACTCCTAACGCTGTCTCTCACCGTCCCACCTGACTCCTAACGCTGTCTCTCACCGTCCCACCTGACTCCTAACACTGTCTCTCACCGTCCCACCTGACTCCTAACACTGTCTCTCACTGTCCCACCTGACTCCTAACGCTGTCTCTCACCGTCCCACCTGACTCCTAACACTGTCTCTCACTGTCCCACCTGACTCCTAACGCTGTCTCTCACCATCCCACCTGACTCCTAACACTGTCTCTCACCTGTCCCACCTGACTCCTAACAGCTGTCTCTCACCGTCCCACCTGACTCCTAACGCTGTCTCTCACCGTCCCACCTGACTCCTAACACTGTCTCTCACTGTCCCACCTGACTCCTAACGCTGTCTCTCACCGATCCCACCTGACTCCTAACGCTGTCTCTCACCTGTCCCACCTGACTCCTAACACTGTCTCTCACCGGTCCCACCTGACTCCTAACGCTGTCTCTCACCGTCCCACCTGACTCCTAACGCTGTCTCTCACCGTCCCCACCTGACTCCTAACGCTGTCTCTCACCGTCCCACCTGACTCCTAACGCTGTCTCTCACCGTCCCACCTGACTCCTAACGCTGTCTCTCACCGTCCACACCTGACTCCTAACGCTGTCTCTCACCGTCCCACCTGACTCCTAACGCTGTCTCTCACCGTCCCACCTGACTCCTAACGCTGTCTCTCACCGTCCCACCTGACTCCTAACGCTGTCTCTCACCGTCCACCTGACTCCTAACGCTGTCTCTCACCGTCCCACCTGACTCCTAACGCTGTCTCTCACCGTCCCACCTGACTCCTAACGCTGTCTCTCACCTGTCCCACCTGACTCCTAACGCTGTCTCTCACCTGTCCCACCTGACTCCTAACGCTGTCTCTCACCGTCCACCTGACTCCTAACACTGTCTCTCACTGTCCCACCTGACTCCTAACGCTGTCTCTCACCGTCCCACCTGACTCCTAACACTGTCCTCTCACCGTCCCACCTGACTCCTAACGCTGTCTCTCACCGGCCCACCTGACTCCTAACGCTGTCTCTCACCGTCCCACCTGACTCCTAACGCTGTCTCCTCACTCCGGCCCACCTGACTCCTAACACTGTCTCTCACTGTCCCACCTGACTCCTAACGCTGTCTCTCACCGGCCCACCTGACTCCTAACACTGTCCTCTCACTGTCCCACCTGACTCCTAACGCTGTCTCTCACCGTCCCACCTGACTCCTAACACTGTCTCTCACCGTCCCCACCTGACTCCTAACACTGTTCTCTCACCGTCCCACCTGACTCCTAACGCTGTCTCTCACCGTCCCACCTGACTCCTAACACTGTCTCTCTCACCGTCCCACCTGACTCCTAAACGCTGTCTCTCACTGTCCCACCTGACTCCTAACGCTGTCTCTCACCCGTCCCACCTGACTCCTAACGCTGTCTCTCACCGTCCCACCTGACTCCTAACGCTCTCTCTCACTGTCCCACCTGACTCCTAACGCTGTCTCTCACCGTCCCACCTGACTCCTAAC
>NW_028226687.1:0-27947 GCF_052327205.1 Somniosus microcephalus
TTCATTGCAGCAGAGTAACCGGCCGAATGCAGTACAGCAGAATAACCGGCAGCATTCATTACACAGAGTAACCGGCAGCATTCATTACAGCAGAGTAACCGGCAGCAATCATTAAGGCTGATTAACCGGCAGCAATCATGACACAGAGTAACCGGCAGCATTCATTACAGCAGAGTAACCGGCAGCATTCATTCCACAGAGTAACCGGCAGCATTCATTACAGCAGATTAAGCGGCAGCATTCATTACAACAGAGTAACCGGCAGCATTCATTACAGCAGAGTAAACGGCAGCATTCATTGCAGCAGAGTAACCAGCAGCATTCATTACAGCAGAGAAACCAGCAGCATTCATTACAGCAGAGTAACTGGCAGCATTCCATACAGCAGAGTCACCGGCAGCATTCTTTACAGCAGAGCAAACAGCAGCATTCATTACACAGAGTAACCGGCAGCATTCATTACGGCAGAGCAAACGGTAGCATTCATTACAGCAGAGTAACCGGCAGCATTCATTAAGGCAGATTAACTGGCAGCATTCTATACACAGAGCAACCGGTAGCATTCTATACACAGAGTAACCAGCAGCATTCATTACAGCAGAGTAATCGGCAGCATTCAGTGCAGCAGAGTAAACGGCAGCATTCATTACACAGAGTAACCGGCAGCATTCAGTACACAGAGTAACCGGCAGCATTCATTGCACAGAGTAACTGGCAGTATTCATTACACAGAGTAACCGGCAGCATTCAGTACACAGAGTAACCAGCAGCATTCATTACACAGAGTAACCGGCAGAATTCATTGCAGAAGAGTAACCGGCAGCATTCATTACAGCAGAGTAACCGGCAGCATTCATTAAACAGAGTAACCGGCAGCATTCATTACAGCAGAGTAACCGGCAGTATTCAATACAGGAGATTAACCGGCAGCATTCATTACAGCAGATTAACCGGCTGCATTCAGAACACAGAGTAACCAGCAGCATTCATTACAGCAGAGTAACCGGCAGCATTCTGTACAGCAGAGTAACCGGCAGCATTCATTACAGCAGAGTAACCGGCAGCATTCATTACAACAGAGTAACCGGCAGCATTCATTACATCAGAGTAACCAGCAGCATTCATTACACAGAGTAACCAGCAGCATTCATTACACGGAGTAACCTGCAGAATTCATTACAGCAGAGTAACAGGCAGCATTCATTAAGGCAGCTTAACCAGCAGCATTCATTACACAAAGTAACCAGCAGCATTCATTACAGCAGAGCAACCGGCAGCATTCATTACAGCAGAGTAACCGGCGGCATTCATTATAAAGATTACCCGGCAGCATTCATTACAGCAGAGTAACCGGCAGTATTCAATACAGGAGAGTAACCGTCAGCATTCATTACAGCAGAGTAACCGGCAGCATTCATTACAGTAGATTAACCGGCAGCATTCATTACTGCAGAGTAACCGGCAGCATTCATTACAGCAGACTAACCGGCAGCATTCATTACAGCACAGTAACCAGCAGTATTCATTGCAGCAGAGTAACCGGCCGAATGCAGTACAGCAGAATAACCGGCAGCATTCATTACACAGAGTTACCGGCAGCACTCATTACAGCAGAGTAACCGGCAGCAATCATTAAGGCTGATTAACCGGCAGCAATCATTACACAGTGTAACCGGCAGCATTCAGTACAGCAGAGTAACTGGCAACATTCAGTACACAGAGTAACCGGCAGCATTCATTACACAGAGCAACCGGCAGCATTCATTACACAGAGTGACCGGCAGCATTCAGGATACAGACTAACCGGCAGCATTCATTACACAGAGTAACTGGCAGCATTCATTACACAGAGTAACTGGCAGCATTCAGTACAGCAGAGGAACCGGCAGCATTCATTACACGGAGTAACCGGCAGAATTCATTACATCAGAGTAACCGGCAGCATTCAGTACAGCAGAGTAACCGGCAGCATTCATTACACAGAGTAACCAGCAGCATTCATTACACGGAGTAACCTGCAGAATTCATTACAGCAGAGTAACCGGCAACATTAATTACACAGAGTAACCAGCAGCATTCATTACAGCAGAGTAACCGGCAGCATTCATTAAGGCAGCTTAATCGGCAGCATTCATTGCACAGATTAACCGGCAGCATTCATTGCAGCAGAGCAACCGGCAGCATTCATTACAAAGAGTAACCGGCAGCCTTCATTACAGCAGAGTAACCGGCAGTATTCAATACAGGAGAGTAACCAGCAGCATTCATTACAGCAGAGTAGCCGGCCGCATTAATTACAGCAGAGTAACCGGCAGCATTCATTACAGCAGAGTAACCGGCAGCATTCATAACAGCAGAGGCACTGGCAGTATTCAATACAGGAGAGTAACCGGCAGCACTCATTACAGCAAAGTAACCGGCAGCATTCAGTACACAGAGTAACCGGTATCATTAATTACAGCAGAGTAACCGGCAGCATTCATTACAGCAGAGTAACCGGCAGCATTCATTACAGCAGAGGAACCAGCAGCATTAATTACACGGAGTTACCTGCAGAATTCATTACAGCAGAGTAACCGGCAGCATTAATTACACAGAGTAACCAGCAGCATTCATTACAGCAGAGTAACCGGCAGCATTCATTACACAGAGTAATCGGCAGCATTCATTACAGCAGAATAACCGGCAGCATTCATTACAGCAGAGTAACCGGCAGCATTCATTACAGCAGAGTAAACGGCAGCATTCAGTACACAGATTAAGCGGCAGCATTCAGTGCAGCAGGTTAACTGGCAACATTCAGTACACAGAGTAACCGGCAGCATTCATTGCACAGAGCAACCGGCAGCATTCATTACACAGAGTGACCGGCAGCATTCAGGATACAGAGTAACCGGCAGCATTCATTACACAGAGTAGCTGGCAGCATTCATTACACAGAGTAACTGGCAGCATTCATTACAGCAAAGTTACCGGCAGCATTCATTACAGCAGAGTAACCGGCAGCATTCATTACATCAGAGTAACCGGCAGCATTCAGTACAGCAGAGTAACCGGCAGCATTCATTACAGTAGAGTAACCGGCAGCATTCATTGCAGCAGAGTATCCGGCAGCATTCATTACAGCAAAGTAACCGGCAGCAATCATTACAGCAGAGGAATCGGCAGCATTCATTACAGCAGAGTAACCGGCAGCATTCAGTACAGCAGAGTAACCGACAGCATTCTGTACAGCAGAGTATTCGGCAGCATTCAGTACAGCAGAGTAACCGGCAGCATTCATTACAGCAGAGTAACCGGCAGAATTCATTGCAGCAGAGTAACCGGCAGCATTCATTACAGCAGAGTAACCGGCAGCTTTCATTACAGCAGAGTAACTGGCAGCATTCATTACACAGAGTAACAGGCAGCATTCATTACACAGAGTAACTGGCAGCATTCATTACAGCAAAGTTACCGGCAGCATTCATTACAGCAGTGTAGCCGGCAGCATTCATTACAGCAGAGTAACCGGGAGCATTCATTACAGCACAGTAACCGGCAGCATTCATTACACAGAGTAACCTGCAGCATTCATTACAGCAGAGTAACCGGCAGCATTCATTAAGGCAGAATAACCGCCAGCATTCAATGCACAGAGTAACCGGCAGCATTCATTACAGTAGAGTAACCGGCAGCATTCATTGCAGCAGAGTATCCGGCAGCATTCATTACAGCAAAGTAACCGGCAGCATTCATTACAGCAGAGGAATCGGCAGCATTCATTACAGCAGAGTAACCGGCAGCATTCAGTACAGCAGAGTAACCGACAGCATTCTGTACAGCAGAGTAATCGGCAGCATTCATTACAGCAGAGGAACCGGCAGCATTCATTGCAGCAGAGTAACCGGCAGCATTCAGTACAGCAGAGGAACCGGCAGCATTCATTACACGGAGTAACCGGCAGAATTCATTACAGCAGAGTAACCGGCAGCATTCAGTACAGCAGAGTAACCGGCAGCATTCATTACACAGAGTAACCAGCAGCATTCATTACACGGAGTAACCTGCAGAATTCATTACAGCAGAGTAACCGGCAACATTAATTACACAGAGTAACCAGCAGCATTCATTACAGCAGAGTAACAGGCAGCATTCATTAAGGCAGCTTAACCAGCAGCATTCATTACACAAAGTAACCAGCAGCATTCATTACAGCAGAGCAACCGGCAGCATTCATTACAGCAGAGTAACCGGCGGCATTCATTATAAAGATTACCCGGCAGCATTCATTACAGCAGAGTAACCGGCAGTATTCAATACAGGAGAGTAACCGTCAGCATTCATTACAGCAGACTAACCGGCAGCATTCATTACAGCACAGTAACCAGCAGTATTCATTGCAGCAGAGTAACCGGCCGAATGCAGTACAGCAGAATAACCGGCAGCATTCATTACACAGAGTTACCGGCAGCACTCATAACAGCAGAGTAACCGGCAGCAATCATTAAGGCTGATTAACCGGCAGCAATCATTACACAGTGTAACCGGCAGCATTCAGTACAGCAGAGTAACTGGCAACATTCAGTACACAGAGTAACCGGCAGCATTCATTACACAGAGCAACCGGCAGCATTCATTACACAGAGTGACCGGCAGCATTCAGGATACAGACTAACCGGCAGCATTCATTACACAGAGTAACTGGCAGCATTCATTACACAGAGTAACCAGCAGCATTCATTACAGCAGAGTAACAGGCAGCATTCATTAAGGCAGCTTAACCAGCAGCATTCATTACACAAAGTAACCAGCAGCATTCATTACAGCAGAGCAACCGGCAGCATTCATTACAGCAGAGTAACCGGCGGCATTCATTATAAAGATTACCCGGCAGCATTCATTACAGCAGAGTAACCGGCAGTATTCAATACAGGAGAGTAACCGTCAGCATTCATTACAGCAGAGTAACCGCCAGCATTCATTACAGTAGATTAACCGGCAGCATTCATTACTGCAGAGTAACCGGCAGCATTCATTACAGCAGACTAACCGGCAGCATTCATTACAGCACAGTAACCAGCAGCATTCATTACAGCAGAGAAACCAGCAGCATTCATTACAGCAGAGTAACTAGCAGCATTCCATACAGCAGAGTCACCGGCAGCATTCTTTACAGCAGAGCAAACAGCAGCATTCATTACAGCAGACTAACCGGCAGCATTCATTACTGCACAGTAACCAGCAGCATTCATTACAGCAGAGAAACCAGCAGCATTCATTACAGCACAGTAACCAGCAGCATTCATTACAGTAGATTAACCGGCAGCATTCATTACTGCAGAGTAACTGGCAGCATTCATTACAGCAGACTAACCGGCAGCATTCATTACAGCACAGTAACCAGCAGCATTCATTACAGCAGAGAAACCAGCAGCATTCATTACAGCACAGTAACCAGCAGCATTCATTACAGTAGATTAACCAGCAGCATTCATTACAGCAGAGTAACCGGCGGCATTCATTATAAAGAATACCCGGCAGCATTCATTACAGCAGAGTAACCGGCAGTATTCAATACAGGAGAGTAACCGTCAGCATTCATTACAGCAGAGTAACCGGCAGCATTCATTACACAGAGTAACCGGCAGCATTCATTACGGCAGAGTAACCGGCAGCATTCATTACATCAGAGTAACCAGCAGCATTCATTACACAGAGTAACCAGCAGCATTCATTACAGCAGAGTAACAGGCAGCATTCATTAAGGCAGCTTAACCGGCAGCATTCATTACACAAAGTAACCAGCAGCATTCATTACAGCAGAGCAACCGGCAGCATTCATTACAGCAGAGTAACCGGCGGCATTCATTATAAAGATTACCCGGCAGCATTCATTACAGCAGAGTAACCGGCAGTATTCAATACAGGAGAGTAACCGTCAGCATTCATTACAGCAGAGTAACCGGCAGCATTCATTACAGTAGATTAACCGGCAGCATTCATTACTGCAGAGTAACCGGCAGCATTCATTACAGCAGACTAACCGGCAGCATTCATTACAGCACAGTAACCAGCAGTATTCATTGCAGCAGAGTAACCGGCCGAATGCAGTACAGCAGAATAACCGGCAGCATTCATTACACAGAGTTACCGGCAGCACTCATTACAGCAGAGTAACCGGCAGCAATCATTAAGGCTGATTAACCGGCAGCAATCATTACACAGTGTAACCGGCAGCATTCAGTACAGCAGAGTAACTGGCAACATTCAGTACACAGAGTAACCGGCAGCATTCATTACACAGAGCAACCGGCAGCATTCATTACACAGAGTGACCGGCAGCATTCAGGATACAGACTAACCGGCAGCATTCATTACACAGAGTAACTGGCAGCATTCATTACACAGAGTAACTGGCAGCATTCAGTACAGCAGAGGAACCGGCAGCATTCATTACACGGAGTAACCGGCAGAATTCATTACATCAGAGTAACCGGCAGCATTCAGTACAGCAGAGTAACCAGCAGCATTCATTACACGGAGTAACCTGCAGAATTCATTACAGCAGAGTAACCGGCAACATTAATTACACAGAGTAACCAGCAGCATTCATTACAGCAGAGTAACCGGCAGCATTCATTAAGGCAGCTTAATCGGCAGCATTCATTGCACAGATTAACCGGCAGCATTCATTGCAGCAGAGCAACCGGCAGCATTCATTACAAAGAGTAACCGGCAGCCTTCATTACAGCAGAGTAACCGGCAGTATTCAATACAGGAGAGTAACCGGCAGCATTCATTACAGCAGAGTAACCGGCAGCATTCATTCCAGCAGAGTAACCGGCAGCATTCTTTACTGCAGAGTAACCTGCAGCATTCATTACAGCAGAGTAACCAGCAGCATTCTTTACAGCAGAGTAACCGGCAGCATTTATTAGAGCAGAGTAACCGGCAGCATTCATTAGAGCAGAGTAACCGGCAGCATGCAGTACAGCAGAGTAACCTACAGCATTCATTACAGCAGAGTAACCGGCAGCATTCATTGCAGCACAGTAACCGGCAGCATTCATTACACAGAGTAACCGGCAGCATTCATTACAGCTGAGTACCCGGCAGCAATCATTAAGGCAGATTAACTGGCAGCATTCATTACACAGTGTAACCGGCAGCATTCATTACAGCAGAGTAACCGGCTGCATTCATTACACAGAGTAACCGGCAGCATTCGCTACAGCAGAGTAACCGGCAGCATTCATTACAGCAGGGTAACCGGCAGCATTCATTACAGCAGAGTAACCGGCAGCATTCATTACATCAGAGTAACCAGCAGCATTCATTACACAGAGTAACCAGCAGCATTCACTACAGCAGAGTAACAGGCAGCATTCATTAAGGCAGCTTAACCGGCAGCATTCATTACACAAAGTAACCAGCAGCATTCATTACAGCAGAGCAACCGGCAGCATTCATTACAGCAGAGTAACCGGCTGCATTCATTACACAGAGTAACCGGCAGCATTCATTACAGCAGAGTAACCGGCAGCATTCATTACAGCAGGGTAACCGGCAGCATTCATTACAGCAGAGTAACCGGCAGCATTCATTACATCAGAGTAACCAGCAGCATTCATTACACAGAGTAACCAGCAGCATTCACTACAGCAGAGTAACAGGCAGCATTCATTAAGGCAGCTTAACCGGCAGCATTCATTACACAAAGTAACCAGCAGCATTCATTACAGCAGAGCAACCGGCAGCATTCATTACAGCAGAGTAACCGGCAGCATTCATTATAAAGATTACCCGGCAGCATTCATTACAGCAGAGTAACCGGCAGTATTCAATACAGGAGAGTAACCGTCAGCATTCATTACAGCAGAGTAACCGGCAGCATTCATTACAGCAGATTAACCGGTATCATTAATTACAGCAGAGTAACCGGCAGCATTCATTACAGCAGAGTAACCGGCAGCATTCATTACAGCAGAGTAACCGGCAACATTCATTATAAAGATTAAGCGGCAGCATTCAGTGCAGCAGAGTAACTGGCAACATTCAGTACACAGGGTAACCGGCAGCATTCATTACACAGAGCAACCGGCAGCATTCATTACACAGAGTGACCGGCAGCATTCAGGATACAGACTAACCGGCAGCATTCATTACACAGAGTAACTGGCAGCATTCATTACACAGAGTAACTGGCAGCATTCATTAC
This sequence comes from Somniosus microcephalus, assembly GCF_052327205.1. Lineage (NCBI taxonomy): Eukaryota > Metazoa > Chordata > Chondrichthyes > Squaliformes > Somniosidae > Somniosus > Somniosus microcephalus. Next base: position 8,201 of record NW_028226687.1, read on the forward strand.
AGCAAAGTTACCGGCAGCATTAATTACAGCAGAGTAACCGGCAGCATTCATTACAGCAGAGTAACCGGCAGCATTCATTACAGCAGAGCAACCGGCAGCATTCAATACAGCAGAGTAACCGGCAGCATTCATTACAGCAGAGTAACCGGTAGCATTCATTGCAGCAGAGTAACCGGCAGCATTCTTTACAGCAGAGTAACCGGCAGCATTCATTACAGCAGAGTAACCGGCAGCATTCATTACAGCAAAGTAACCGGCAGCATTCAGTACACAGAGTAACCGGCAGCATTCATTACAGCAGTGTAACCGGCAGCATTCAGTACAGCAGAGTATCCGGCAGCATTCATTACAGCAGAGTAACAGGCAGCATTCATTACAGCAGAGTAACCAGCAGCATTCATTACAGCACAGTAACCGGCAGCATTCATTACACAGAGTAACCGGGAGCATTCATTACACCAGAGTAACCGGCAGCATTCATTAAGGCAGATTAACCGCCAGCATTCAATGCACAGAGTAACCGGCAGCATTCATTCCTGCAGAGTAACCGGCAGCATCCATTACACCAGAGTAACCGGCAGCATTCATTACAGCAGAGTAACCGGCAGCTTTCATTACAGCAGAGTAACCGGCAGCATTCATTACACAGAGTAATCGGCAGCATTCATTACAGCAGAGTAACCGGCAGCATTCATTACAGCAGAGTAAACGGCAGCATTCAGTACAGCAGAGGAACCGGCAGCATTCATTACAGCAGACTAACCGGCAGCATTCAGTACAGCAGAGGAACCGGCAGCATTCATTACACGGAGTAACCGGCAGATTTCATTACAGCAGAGTAACCGGCAGCATTCAGTATAGCAGAGTAACCAGCAGCATTCAATAAACAGAGTAAACAGCAGCATTCATTACACGGAGTAACCTGCAGAATTCGTTACAGCAGAGTAACCGGCAGCATTAATCACACAGAGTAACCAGCAGCATTCATTACAGCAGAATAACCGGCATCATTCATTAAGGCAGCTTAATCGGCAGCATTCATTACACAGATTAACCGGCAGCATTCATTACAGCAGAGCAACCGGCAGCATTCATTACAAAGAGTAACCGGCAGCAATCATTACACAGAGTAACCGGCAGCATTCATTACAGCAGAGTAACCGGCAGCATTCGTTCCACAGAGTAACCGGCAGCATTCATTACGGCAGATTAAGCGGCAGCATTCATTACAACAGAGTAACCGGCAGCATTCATTACAGCAGAGTAAACGGCAGCATTCATTACAGCAGAGTAACCAGCAGCATTCATTACAGCAGAGAAACCAGCAGCATTCATTACAGCAGAGTAACTGGCAGCATTCCATACAGCAGAGTCACCGGCAGCATTCTTTACAGCAGAGCAAACAGCAGCATTCATTACACAGAGTAACCGGCAGCATTCATTACAGCAGAGCAAACGGCGGCATTCATTACAGCAGAGTAACCGGCAGCATTCATTAAGGCAGATTAACTGGCAGCATTCTATACACAGAGCAACCGGCAGCATTCTATACACAGAGTAACCAGCAGCATTCATTACAGCAGAGTAATCGGCAGCATTCAGTGCAGCAGAGTAAACGGCAGCATTCATTACACAGAGTAACCGGCAGCATTCAGTACACAGAGTAACCGGCAGCATTCATTGCACAGAGTAACTGGCAGTATTCATTACACAGAGTAACCGGCAGCATTCAGTACACAGAGTAACCAGCAGCATTCATTACACAGAGTAACCGGCAGAATTCATTGCAGAAGAGTAACCGGCAGCATTCATTACAGCAGAGTAACCGGCAGCATTCATTAAACAGAGTAACCGGCAGCATTCATTACAGCAGAGTAACCGGCAGTATTCAATACAGGAGATTAACCGGCAGCATTCATTACAGCAGATTAACCGGCTGCATTCAGAACACAGAGTAACCAGCAGCATTCATTACAGCAGAGTAACCGGCAGCATTCTTTACAGCAGAGTAACCGGCAGCATTCATTACAGCAGAGTAACCGGCAGCATTCATTACAACAGAGTAACCGGCAGCATTCATTGCATCAGAGTAAACAGCAGCATTCATTACACAGAGTAACCAGCAGCATTCATTACAGCAGAGTAACAGGCAGCATTCATTAAGGCAGCTTAACCGGCAGCATTCATTACACAAAGTAACCAGCAGCATTCATTACAGCAGAGCAACCGGCAGCATTCATTACAGCAGAGTAACCGGCGGCATTCATTATAAAGATTACCCGGCAGCATTCATTACAGCAGAGTAACCGGCAGTATTCAATACAGGAGAGTAACCGTCAGCATTCATTACAGCAGAGTAACCGGCAGCATTCATTACAGTAGATTAACCGGCAGCATTCATTACTGCAGAGTAACCGGCAGCATTCATTACAGCAGACTAACCGGCAGCATTCATTACAGCACAGTAACCAGCAGCATTCATTACAGCAGAGTAACCGGCAGCATTCATTACAGTAGATTAACCGGCAGCATTCATTACTGCAGAGTAACCGGCAGCATTCATTACAGCAGACTAACCGTCAGCATTCATTACAGCACAGTAACCAGCAGCATTCATTGCAGCAGAGTAACCGGCCGAATGCAGTACAGCAGAATAACCGGCAGCATTCATTACACAGAGTAACCGGCAGCATTCATTACAGCAGAGTAACCGGCACCAATCATTAAGGCTGATTAACCGGCAGCAATCATTACACAGTGTAACCGGCAGCATTCAGTACAGCAGAGTAACTGGCAACATTCAGTACACAGAGTAACCGGCAGCATTCATTACACAGAGCAACCGGCAGCATTCATTACACAGAGTGACCGGCAGCATTCAGGATACAGACTAACCGGCAGCATTCATTGCACAGAGTAACTGGCAGCATTCATTACACAGAGTAACTGGCAGCATTCAGTACAGCAGAGGAACCGGCAGCATTCATTACACGGAGTAACCGGCAGAATTCATTACATCAGAGTAACCGGCAGCATTCAGTACAGCAGAGTAAACGGCAGCATTCATTACACAGAGTAACCAGCAGCATTCATTACACGGAGTAACCTGCAGAATTCATTACAGCAGAGTAACCGGCAACATTAATTACACAGAGTAACCAGCAGCATTCATTACAGCAGAGTAACCGGCAGCATTCATTAAGGCAGCTTAATCGGCAGCATTCATTGCACAGATTAACCGGCAGCATTCATTGCAGCAGAGCAACCGGCAGCATTCATTACAAAGAGTAACCGGCAGCCTTCATTACAGCAGAGTAACCGGCAGTATTCAATACAGGAGAGTAACCGGCAGCATTCATTACAGCAGAGTAACCGGCAGCATTCATTACAGCAGAGTAACCGGCAGCATTCTTTACTGCAGAGTAACCTGCAGCATTCATTACAGCAGAGTAACCAGCAGCATTCTTTACAGCAGAGTAACCGGCAGCATTTATTAGAGCAGAGTAACCGGCAGCATTCATTAGAGCAGAGTAACCGGCAGCATGCAGTACAGCAGAGTAACCTACAGCATTCATTACAGCAGAGTAACCGGCAGCATTCATTGCAGCACAGTAACCGGCAGCATTCATTACACAGAGTAACCGGCAGCATTCATTACAGCTGAGTACCCGGCAGCAATCATTAAGGCAGATTAACTGGCAGCATTCATTACACAGTGTAACCGGCAGCATTCATTACAGCAGAGTAACCGGCTGCATTCATTACACAGAGTAACCGGCAGCATTCATTACAGCAGAGTAACCGGCAGCATTCATTACAGCAGGGTAACCGGCAGCATTCATTACAGCAGAGTAACCGGCAGCATTCATTACATCAGAGTAACCAGCAGCATTCATTACACAGAGTAACCAGCAGCATTCACTACAGCAGAGTAAAAGGCAGCATTCATTAAGGCAGCTTAACCGGCAGCATTCATTACACAAAGTAACCAGCAGCATTCATTACAGCAGAGCAACCGGCAGCATTCATTACAGCAGAGTAACCGGCAGCATTCATTATAAAGATTACCCGGCAGCATTCATTACAGCAGAGTAACCGGCAGTATTCAATACAGGAGAGTAACCGTCAGCATTCATTACAGCAGAGTAACCGGCAGCATTCATTACAGCAGATTAACCGGTATCATTAATTACAGCAGAGTAACCGGCAGCATTCATTACAGCAGAGTAACCGGCAGCATTCATTACAGCAGAGTAACCGGCAACATTCATTATAAAGATTAAGCGGCAGCATTCAGTGCAGCAGAGTAACTGGCAACATTCAGTACACAGGGTAACCGGCAGCATTCATTACACAGAGCAACCGGCAGCATTCATTACACAGAGTGACCGGCAGCATTCAGGATACAGACTAACCGGCAGCATTCATTACACAGAGTAACTGGCAGCATTCATTACACAGAGTAACTGGCAGCATTCATTACAGCAAAGTTACCGGCAGCATTAATTACAGCAGAGTAACCGGCAGCATTCATTACAGCAGAGTAACCGGCAGCATTCATTACAGCAGAGCAACCGGCAGCATTCATTACAGCAGAGTAACCTGCAGCATTCATTATAAAGATTACCCGGCAGCATTCATTACAGCAGAGTAACCGGCAGTATTCAATACAGGAGAGTAATCGGCAGCATTCATTACAGCAAAGTAACCGGCAGCATTCAGTACACAGAGTAACCGGTATCATTAATTACAGCAGAGTAACCGGCAGCATTCATTACAGCAGAGTAACCGGCAGCATTCATTACAGCAGAGTAACCGGCAGCATTCATTACAGCACAGTAACTGGCAGCATTCATTACACAGAGTAACCGGCAGCATTCATTACAGCAGAGTAACCGGCAGCATCCATTACACCAGAGTTACCGGCAGCATTCATTACAGCAGAGTAACCGGCAGCATTCATTACAGCAGAGTAACCGGCAGCATTCATTACACAGAGTAATCGGCAGCATTCATTACAGCAGAATAACCGGCAGCATTCATTACAGCAGAGTAACCGGCAGCATTCATTACATCAGAGTAAACGGCAGCATTCATTACACAGATTAAGCGGCAGCATTCAGTGCAGCAGGGCAACTGGCAACATTCAGTACACAGAGTAACCGGCAGCATTCATTGCACAGAGCAACTGGCAGCATTCATTACACAGAGTAACTGGCAGCATTCATTACAGCAAAGTTACCGGCAGCATTCATTACAGCAGAGTAACTGGCAGCATTCATTACAGCAGAGTAACCGGCAGCATTCAGTACAGCAGAGTAACCGGCAGCATTCATTACAGTAGAGTAACCGGCAGCATTCATTGCAGCAGAGTATCCGGCAGCATTCATTACAGCAAAGTAACCGGCAGCATTCATTACAGCAGAGGAATCGGCAGCATTCATTACAGCAGAGTAACCAGCAGCATTCAGTACAGCAGAGTAACCGACAGCTTTCTGTGCAGCAGAGTAATCGGCAGCATTCAATACAGCAGAGTAACCGGCAGCATTCATTTCAGCAGAGTAACCGGTAGCATTCATTGCAGCAGAGGAATTGGCAGCATTCATTACAGCAAAGTTACCGGCAGCATTCATTACAGCAGTGTAGCCGGCAGCATTCATTACAGCAGAGTAACCGGGAGCATTCATTACAGCACAGTAACCGGCAGCATTCATTACACAGAGTAACCTGCAGCATTCATTACAGCAGAGTAACCGGCAGCATTCATTAAGGCAGAATAACCGCCAGCATTCAATGCACAGAGTAACCGGCAGCATTCATTACAGTAGAGTAACCAGCAGCATTCATTGCAGCAGAGTATCCGGCAGCATTCATTACAGCAAAGTAACCGGCAGCATTCATTACAGCAGAGGAATCGGCAGCATTCATTACAGCAGAGTAACCGGCAGCATTCAGTACAGCAGAGTAACCGACAGCATTCTGTACAGCAGAGTAATCGGCAGCATTCATTACAGCAGAGGAACCGGCAGCATTCATTGCAGCAGAGTAACCGGCAGCATTCAGTACAGCAGAGGAACCGGCAGCATTCATTACACGGAGTAACCGGCAGAATTCATTACAGCAGAGTAACCGGCAGCATTCAGTACAGCAGAGTAACCGGCAGCATTCATTACACAGAGTAACCAGCAGCATTCATTACACGGAGTAACCTGCAGAATTCATTACAGCAGAGTAACCGGCAACATTAATTACACAGAGTAACCAGCAGCATTCATTACAGCAGAGTAACAGGCAGCATTCATTAAGGCAGCTTAACCAGCAGCATTCATTACACAAAGTAACCAGCAGCATTCATTACAGCAGAGCAACCGGCAGCATTCATTACAGCAGAGTAACCGGCGGCATTCATTATAAAGATTACCCGGCAGCATTCATTACAGCAGAGTAACCAGCAGTATTCAATACAGGAGAGTAACCGTCAGCATTCATTACAGCAGAGTAACCGCCAGCATTCATTACAGTAGATTAATCGGCAGCATTCATTACTGCAGAGTAACCGGCAGCATTCATTACAGCAGACTAACCGGCAGCATTCATTACAGCACAGTAACCAGCAGCATTCATTACAGCAGAGAAACCAGCAGCATTCATTACAGCAGAGTAACTAGCAGCATTCCATACAGCAGAGTCACCGGCAGCATTCTTTACAGCAGAGCAAACAGCAGCATTCATTACAGCAGACTAACCGGCAGCATTCATTACAGCACAGTAACCAGCAGCATTCATTACAGCAGAGAAACCAGCAGCATTCATTACAGCACAGTAACCAGCAGCATTCATTACAGTAGATTAACCGGCAGCATTCATTACTGCAGAGTAACTGGCAGCATTCATTACAGCAGACTAACCGGCAGCATTCATTACAGCACAGTAACCAGCAGCATTCATTACAGCAGAGAAACCAGCAGCATTCATTACAGCACAGTAACCAGCAGCATTCATTACAGTAGATTAACCAGCAGCATTCATTACTGCAGAGTAACCGGCAGCATTCATTACAGCAGACTAACCGGCAGCATTCATTACAGCACAGTAACCAGCAGCATTCATTGCAGCAGAGTAACCGGCCGAATGCAGTACAGCAGAATAACCGGCAGCATTCATTACACAGAGTAACCGGCAGCATTCATTACAGCAGAGTAACCGGCAGCAATCATTAAGGCTGATTAACCGGCAGCAATCATGACACAGAGTAACCGGCAGCATTCATTACAGCAGAGTAACCGGCAGCATTCATTCCACAGAGTAACCGGCAGCATTCATTACAGCAGATTAAGCGGCAGCATTCATTACAACAGAGTAACCGGCAGCATTCATTACAGCAGAGTAAACGGCAGCATTCATTGCAGCAGAGTAACCAGCAGCATTCATTACAGCAGAGAAACCAGCAGCATTCATTACAGCAGAGTAACTGGCAGCATTCCATACAGCAGAGTCACCGGCAGCATTCTTTACAGCAGAGCAAACAGCAGCATTCATTACACAGAGTAACCGGCAGCATTCATTACGGCAGAGCAAACGGTAGCATTCATTACAGCAGAGTAACCGGCAGCATTCATTAAGGCAGATTAACTGGCAGCATTCTATACACAGAGCAACCGGTAGCATTCTATACACAGAGTAACCAGCAGCATTCATTACAGCAGAGTAATCGGCAGCATTCAGTGCAGCAGAGTAAACGGCAGCATTCATTACACAGAGTAACCGGCAGCATTCAGTACACAGAGTAACCGGCAGCATTCATTGCACAGAGTAACTGGCAGTATTCATTACACAGAGTAACCGGCAGCATTCAGTACACAGAGTAACCAGCAGCATTCATTACACAGAGTAACCGGCAGAATTCATTGCAGAAGAGTAACCGGCAGCATTCATTACAGCAGAGTAACCGGCAGCATTCATTAAACAGAGTAACCGGCAGCATTCATTACAGCAGAGTAACCGGCAGTATTCAATACAGGAGATTAACCGGCAGCATTCATTACAGCAGATTAACCGGCTGCATTCAGAACACAGAGTAACCAGCAGCATTCATTACAGCAGAGTAACCGGCAGCATTCTGTACAGCAGAGTAACCGGCAGCATTCATTACAGCAGAGTAACCGGCAGCATTCATTACAACAGAGTAACCGGCAGCATTCATTACATCAGAGTAACCAGCAGCATTCATTACACAGAGTAACCAGCAGCATTCATTACACGGAGTAACCTGCAGAATTCATTACAGCAGAGTAACAGGCAGCATTCATTAAGGCAGCTTAACCAGCAGCATTCATTACACAAAGTAACCAGCAGCATTCATTACAGCAGAGCAACCGGCAGCATTCATTACAGCAGAGTAACCGGCGGCATTCATTATAAAGATTACCCGGCAGCATTCATTACAGCAGAGTAACCGGCAGTATTCAATACAGGAGAGTAACCGTCAGCATTCATTACAGCAGAGTAACCGGCAGCATTCATTACAGTAGATTAACCGGCAGCATTCATTACTGCAGAGTAACCGGCAGCATTCATTACAGCAGACTAACCGGCAGCATTCATTACAGCACAGTAACCAGCAGTATTCATTGCAGCAGAGTAACCGGCCGAATGCAGTACAGCAGAATAACCGGCAGCATTCATTACACAGAGTTACCGGCAGCACTCATTACAGCAGAGTAACCGGCAGCAATCATTAAGGCTGATTAACCGGCAGCAATCATTACACAGTGTAACCGGCAGCATTCAGTACAGCAGAGTAACTGGCAACATTCAGTACACAGAGTAACCGGCAGCATTCATTACACAGAGCAACCGGCAGCATTCATTACACAGAGTGACCGGCAGCATTCAGGATACAGACTAACCGGCAGCATTCATTACACAGAGTAACTGGCAGCATTCATTACACAGAGTAACTGGCAGCATTCAGTACAGCAGAGGAACCGGCAGCATTCATTACACGGAGTAACCGGCAGAATTCATTACATCAGAGTAACCGGCAGCATTCAGTACAGCAGAGTAACCGGCAGCATTCATTACACAGAGTAACCAGCAGCATTCATTACACGGAGTAACCTGCAGAATTCATTACAGCAGAGTAACCGGCAACATTAATTACACAGAGTAACCAGCAGCATTCATTACAGCAGAGTAACCGGCAGCATTCATTAAGGCAGCTTAATCGGCAGCATTCATTGCACAGATTAACCGGCAGCATTCATTGCAGCAGAGCAACCGGCAGCATTCATTACAAAGAGTAACCGGCAGCCTTCATTACAGCAGAGTAACCGGCAGTATTCAATACAGGAGAGTAACCAGCAGCATTCATTACAGCAGAGTAGCCGGCCGCATTAATTACAGCAGAGTAACCGGCAGCATTCATTACAGCAGAGTAACCGGCAGCATTCATAACAGCAGAGGCACTGGCAGTATTCAATACAGGAGAGTAACCGGCAGCACTCATTACAGCAAAGTAACCGGCAGCATTCAGTACACAGAGTAACCGGTATCATTAATTACAGCAGAGTAACCGGCAGCATTCATTACAGCAGAGTAACCGGCAGCATTCATTACAGCAGAGGAACCAGCAGCATTAATTACACGGAGTTACCTGCAGAATTCATTACAGCAGAGTAACCGGCAGCATTAATTACACAGAGTAACCAGCAGCATTCATTACAGCAGAGTAACCGGCAGCATTCATTACACAGAGTAATCGGCAGCATTCATTACAGCAGAATAACCGGCAGCATTCATTACAGCAGAGTAACCGGCAGCATTCATTACAGCAGAGTAAACGGCAGCATTCAGTACACAGATTAAGCGGCAGCATTCAGTGCAGCAGGTTAACTGGCAACATTCAGTACACAGAGTAACCGGCAGCATTCATTGCACAGAGCAACCGGCAGCATTCATTACACAGAGTGACCGGCAGCATTCAGGATACAGAGTAACCGGCAGCATTCATTACACAGAGTAGCTGGCAGCATTCATTACACAGAGTAACTGGCAGCATTCATTACAGCAAAGTTACCGGCAGCATTCATTACAGCAGAGTAACCGGCAGCATTCATTACATCAGAGTAACCGGCAGCATTCAGTACAGCAGAGTAACCGGCAGCATTCATTACAGTAGAGTAACCGGCAGCATTCATTGCAGCAGAGTATCCGGCAGCATTCATTACAGCAAAGTAACCGGCAGCAATCATTACAGCAGAGGAATCGGCAGCATTCATTACAGCAGAGTAACCGGCAGCATTCAGTACAGCAGAGTAACCGACAGCATTCTGTACAGCAGAGTATTCGGCAGCATTCAGTACAGCAGAGTAACCGGCAGCATTCATTACAGCAGAGTAACCGGCAGAATTCATTGCAGCAGAGTAACCGGCAGCATTCATTACAGCAGAGTAACCGGCAGCTTTCATTACAGCAGAGTAACTGGCAGCATTCATTACACAGAGTAACAGGCAGCATTCATTACACAGAGTAACTGGCAGCATTCATTACAGCAAAGTTACCGGCAGCATTCATTACAGCAGTGTAGCCGGCAGCATTCATTACAGCAGAGTAACCGGGAGCATTCATTACAGCACAGTAACCGGCAGCATTCATTACACAGAGTAACCTGCAGCATTCATTACAGCAGAGTAACCGGCAGCATTCATTAAGGCAGAATAACCGCCAGCATTCAATGCACAGAGTAACCGGCAGCATTCATTACAGTAGAGTAACCGGCAGCATTCATTGCAGCAGAGTATCCGGCAGCATTCATTACAGCAAAGTAACCGGCAGCATTCATTACAGCAGAGGAATCGGCAGCATTCATTACAGCAGAGTAACCGGCAGCATTCAGTACAGCAGAGTAACCGACAGCATTCTGTACAGCAGAGTAATCGGCAGCATTCATTACAGCAGAGGAACCGGCAGCATTCATTGCAGCAGAGTAACCGGCAGCATTCAGTACAGCAGAGGAACCGGCAGCATTCATTACACGGAGTAACCGGCAGAATTCATTACAGCAGAGTAACCGGCAGCATTCAGTACAGCAGAGTAACCGGCAGCATTCATTACACAGAGTAACCAGCAGCATTCATTACACGGAGTAACCTGCAGAATTCATTACAGCAGAGTAACCGGCAACATTAATTACACAGAGTAACCAGCAGCATTCATTACAGCAGAGTAACAGGCAGCATTCATTAAGGCAGCTTAACCAGCAGCATTCATTACACAAAGTAACCAGCAGCATTCATTACAGCAGAGCAACCGGCAGCATTCATTACAGCAGAGTAACCGGCGGCATTCATTATAAAGATTACCCGGCAGCATTCATTACAGCAGAGTAACCGGCAGTATTCAATACAGGAGAGTAACCGTCAGCATTCATTACAGCAGACTAACCGGCAGCATTCATTACAGCACAGTAACCAGCAGTATTCATTGCAGCAGAGTAACCGGCCGAATGCAGTACAGCAGAATAACCGGCAGCATTCATTACACAGAGTTACCGGCAGCACTCATAACAGCAGAGTAACCGGCAGCAATCATTAAGGCTGATTAACCGGCAGCAATCATTACACAGTGTAACCGGCAGCATTCAGTACAGCAGAGTAACTGGCAACATTCAGTACACAGAGTAACCGGCAGCATTCATTACACAGAGCAACCGGCAGCATTCATTACACAGAGTGACCGGCAGCATTCAGGATACAGACTAACCGGCAGCATTCATTACACAGAGTAACTGGCAGCATTCATTACACAGAGTAACCAGCAGCATTCATTACAGCAGAGTAACAGGCAGCATTCATTAAGGCAGCTTAACCAGCAGCATTCATTACACAAAGTAACCAGCAGCATTCATTACAGCAGAGCAACCGGCAGCATTCATTACAGCAGAGTAACCGGCGGCATTCATTATAAAGATTACCCGGCAGCATTCATTACAGCAGAGTAACCGGCAGTATTCAATACAGGAGAGTAACCGTCAGCATTCATTACAGCAGAGTAACCGCCAGCATTCATTACAGTAGATTAACCGGCAGCATTCATTACTGCAGAGTAACCGGCAGCATTCATTACAGCAGACTAACCGGCAGCATTCATTACAGCACAGTAACCAGCAGCATTCATTACAGCAGAGAAACCAGCAGCATTCATTACAGCAGAGTAACTAGCAGCATTCCATACAGCAGAGTCACCGGCAGCATTCTTTACAGCAGAGCAAACAGCAGCATTCATTACAGCAGACTAACCGGCAGCATTCATTACTGCACAGTAACCAGCAGCATTCATTACAGCAGAGAAACCAGCAGCATTCATTACAGCACAGTAACCAGCAGCATTCATTACAGTAGATTAACCGGCAGCATTCATTACTGCAGAGTAACTGGCAGCATTCATTACAGCAGACTAACCGGCAGCATTCATTACAGCACAGTAACCAGCAGCATTCATTACAGCAGAGAAACCAGCAGCATTCATTACAGCACAGTAACCAGCAGCATTCATTACAGTAGATTAACCAGCAGCATTCATTACAGCAGAGTAACCGGCGGCATTCATTATAAAGAATACCCGGCAGCATTCATTACAGCAGAGTAACCGGCAGTATTCAATACAGGAGAGTAACCGTCAGCATTCATTACAGCAGAGTAACCGGCAGCATTCATTACACAGAGTAACCGGCAGCATTCATTACGGCAGAGTAACCGGCAGCATTCATTACATCAGAGTAACCAGCAGCATTCATTACACAGAGTAACCAGCAGCATTCATTACAGCAGAGTAACAGGCAGCATTCATTAAGGCAGCTTAACCGGCAGCATTCATTACACAAAGTAACCAGCAGCATTCATTACAGCAGAGCAACCGGCAGCATTCATTACAGCAGAGTAACCGGCGGCATTCATTATAAAGATTACCCGGCAGCATTCATTACAGCAGAGTAACCGGCAGTATTCAATACAGGAGAGTAACCGTCAGCATTCATTACAGCAGAGTAACCGGCAGCATTCATTACAGTAGATTAACCGGCAGCATTCATTACTGCAGAGTAACCGGCAGCATTCATTACAGCAGACTAACCGGCAGCATTCATTACAGCACAGTAACCAGCAGTATTCATTGCAGCAGAGTAACCGGCCGAATGCAGTACAGCAGAATAACCGGCAGCATTCATTACACAGAGTTACCGGCAGCACTCATTACAGCAGAGTAACCGGCAGCAATCATTAAGGCTGATTAACCGGCAGCAATCATTACACAGTGTAACCGGCAGCATTCAGTACAGCAGAGTAACTGGCAACATTCAGTACACAGAGTAACCGGCAGCATTCATTACACAGAGCAACCGGCAGCATTCATTACACAGAGTGACCGGCAGCATTCAGGATACAGACTAACCGGCAGCATTCATTACACAGAGTAACTGGCAGCATTCATTACACAGAGTAACTGGCAGCATTCAGTACAGCAGAGGAACCGGCAGCATTCATTACACGGAGTAACCGGCAGAATTCATTACATCAGAGTAACCGGCAGCATTCAGTACAGCAGAGTAACCAGCAGCATTCATTACACGGAGTAACCTGCAGAATTCATTACAGCAGAGTAACCGGCAACATTAATTACACAGAGTAACCAGCAGCATTCATTACAGCAGAGTAACCGGCAGCATTCATTAAGGCAGCTTAATCGGCAGCATTCATTGCACAGATTAACCGGCAGCATTCATTGCAGCAGAGCAACCGGCAGCATTCATTACAAAGAGTAACCGGCAGCCTTCATTACAGCAGAGTAACCGGCAGTATTCAATACAGGAGAGTAACCGGCAGCATTCATTACAGCAGAGTAACCGGCAGCATTCATTCCAGCAGAGTAACCGGCAGCATTCTTTACTGCAGAGTAACCTGCAGCATTCATTACAGCAGAGTAACCAGCAGCATTCTTTACAGCAGAGTAACCGGCAGCATTTATTAGAGCAGAGTAACCGGCAGCATTCATTAGAGCAGAGTAACCGGCAGCATGCAGTACAGCAGAGTAACCTACAGCATTCATTACAGCAGAGTAACCGGCAGCATTCATTGCAGCACAGTAACCGGCAGCATTCATTACACAGAGTAACCGGCAGCATTCATTACAGCTGAGTACCCGGCAGCAATCATTAAGGCAGATTAACTGGCAGCATTCATTACACAGTGTAACCGGCAGCATTCATTACAGCAGAGTAACCGGCTGCATTCATTACACAGAGTAACCGGCAGCATTCGCTACAGCAGAGTAACCGGCAGCATTCATTACAGCAGGGTAACCGGCAGCATTCATTACAGCAGAGTAACCGGCAGCATTCATTACATCAGAGTAACCAGCAGCATTCATTACACAGAGTAACCAGCAGCATTCACTACAGCAGAGTAACAGGCAGCATTCATTAAGGCAGCTTAACCGGCAGCATTCATTACACAAAGTAACCAGCAGCATTCATTACAGCAGAGCAACCGGCAGCATTCATTACAGCAGAGTAACCGGCTGCATTCATTACACAGAGTAACCGGCAGCATTCATTACAGCAGAGTAACCGGCAGCATTCATTACAGCAGGGTAACCGGCAGCATTCATTACAGCAGAGTAACCGGCAGCATTCATTACATCAGAGTAACCAGCAGCATTCATTACACAGAGTAACCAGCAGCATTCACTACAGCAGAGTAACAGGCAGCATTCATTAAGGCAGCTTAACCGGCAGCATTCATTACACAAAGTAACCAGCAGCATTCATTACAGCAGAGCAACCGGCAGCATTCATTACAGCAGAGTAACCGGCAGCATTCATTATAAAGATTACCCGGCAGCATTCATTACAGCAGAGTAACCGGCAGTATTCAATACAGGAGAGTAACCGTCAGCATTCATTACAGCAGAGTAACCGGCAGCATTCATTACAGCAGATTAACCGGTATCATTAATTACAGCAGAGTAACCGGCAGCATTCATTACAGCAGAGTAACCGGCAGCATTCATTACAGCAGAGTAACCGGCAACATTCATTATAAAGATTAAGCGGCAGCATTCAGTGCAGCAGAGTAACTGGCAACATTCAGTACACAGGGTAACCGGCAGCATTCATTACACAGAGCAACCGGCAGCATTCATTACACAGAGTGACCGGCAGCATTCAGGATACAGACTAACCGGCAGCATTCATTACACAGAGTAACTGGCAGCATTCATTACACAGAGTAACTGGCAGCATTCATTACAGCAAAGTTACCGGCAGCATTAATTACAGCAGAGTAACCGGCAGCATTCATTACAGCAGAGTAACCGGCAGCATTCATTACAGCAGAGCAACCGGCAGCATTCAATACAGCAGAGTAACCGGCAGCATTCATTACAGCAGAGTAACCGGTAGCATTCATTGCAGCAGAGTAACCGGCAGCATTCTTTACAGCAGAGTAACCGGCAGCATTCATTACAGCAGAGTAACCGGCAGCATTCATTACAGCAAAGTAACCGGCAGCATTCAGTACACAGAGTAACCGGCAGCATTCATTACAGCAGTGTAACCGGCAGCATTCAGTACAGCAGAGTATCCGGCAGCATTCATTACAGCAGAGTAACAGGCAGCATTCATTACAGCAGAGTAACCAGCAGCATTCATTACAGCACAGTAACCGGCAGCATTCATTACACAGAGTAACCGGGAGCATTCATTACACCAGAGTAACCGGCAGCATTCATTAAGGCAGATTAACCGCCAGCATTCAATGCACAGAGTAACCGGCAGCATTCATTCCTGCAGAGTAACCGGCAGCATCCATTACACCAGAGTAACCGGCAGCATTCATTACAGCAGAGTAACCGGCAGCTTTCATTACAGCAGAGTAACCGGCAGCATTCATTACACAGAGTAATCGGCAGCATTCATTACAGCAGAGTAACCGGCAGCATTCATTACAGCAGAGTAAACGGCAGCATTCAGTACAGCAGAGGAACCGGCAGCATTCATTACAGCAGACTAACCGGCAGCATTCAGTACAGCAGAGGAACCGGCAGCATTCATTACACGGAGTAACCGGCAGATTTCATTACAGCAGAGTAACCGGCAGCATTCAGTATAGCAGAGTAACCAGCAGCATTCAATAAACAGAGTAAACAGCAGCATTCATTACACGGAGTAACCTGCAGAATTCGTTACAGCAGAGTAACCGGCAGCATTAATCACACAGAGTAACCAGCAGCATTCATTACAGCAGAATAACCGGCATCATTCATTAAGGCAGCTTAATCGGCAGCATTCATTACACAGATTAACCGGCAGCATTCATTACAGCAGAGCAACCGGCAGCATTCATTACAAAGAGTAACCGGCAGCAATCATTACACAGAGTAACCGGCAGCATTCATTACAGCAGAGTAACCGGCAGCATTCGTTCCACAGAGTAACCGGCAGCATTCATTACGGCAGATTAAGCGGCAGCATTCATTACAACAGAGTAACCGGCAGCATTCATTACAGCAGAGTAAACGGCAGCATTCATTACAGCAGAGTAACCAGCAGCATTCATTACAGCAGAGAAACCAGCAGCATTCATTACAGCAGAGTAACTGGCAGCATTCCATACAGCAGAGTCACCGGCAGCATTCTTTACAGCAGAGCAAACAGCAGCATTCATTACACAGAGTAACCGGCAGCATTCATTACAGCAGAGCAAACGGCGGCATTCATTACAGCAGAGTAACCGGCAGCATTCATTAAGGCAGATTAACTGGCAGCATTCTATACACAGAGCAACCGGCAGCATTCTATACACAGAGTAACCAGCAGCATTCATTACAGCAGAGTAATCGGCAGCATTCAGTGCAGCAGAGTAAACGGCAGCATTCATTACACAGAGTAACCGGCAGCATTCAGTACACAGAGTAACCGGCAGCATTCATTGCACAGAGTAACTGGCAGTATTCATTACACAGAGTAACCGGCAGCATTCAGTACACAGAGTAACCAGCAGCATTCATTACACAGAGTAACCGGCAGAATTCATTGCAGAAGAGTAACCGGCAGCATTCATTACAGCAGAGTAACCGGCAGCATTCATTAAACAGAGTAACCGGCAGCATTCATTACAGCAGAGTAACCGGCAGTATTCAATACAGGAGATTAACCGGCAGCATTCATTACAGCAGATTAACCGGCTGCATTCAGAACACAGAGTAACCAGCAGCATTCATTACAGCAGAGTAACCGGCAGCATTCTTTACAGCAGAGTAACCGGCAGCATTCATTACAGCAGAGTAACCGGCAGCATTCATTACAACAGAGTAACCGGCAGCATTCATTGCATCAGAGTAAACAGCAGCATTCATTACACAGAGTAACCAGCAGCATTCATTACAGCAGAGTAACAGGCAGCATTCATTAAGGCAGCTTAACCGGCAGCATTCATTACACAAAGTAACCAGCAGCATTCATTACAGCAGAGCAACCGGCAGCATTCATTACAGCAGAGTAACCGGCGGCATTCATTATAAAGATTACCCGGCAGCATTCATTACAGCAGAGTAACCGGCAGTATTCAATACAGGAGAGTAACCGTCAGCATTCATTACAGCAGAGTAACCGGCAGCATTCATTACAGTAGATTAACCGGCAGCATTCATTACTGCAGAGTAACCGGCAGCATTCATTACAGCAGACTAACCGGCAGCATTCATTACAGCACAGTAACCAGCAGCATTCATTACAGCAGAGTAACCGGCAGCATTCATTACAGTAGATTAACCGGCAGCATTCATTACTGCAGAGTAACCGGCAGCATTCATTACAGCAGACTAACCGTCAGCATTCATTACAGCACAGTAACCAGCAGCATTCATTGCAGCAGAGTAACCGGCCGAATGCAGTACAGCAGAATAACCGGCAGCATTCATTACACAGAGTAACCGGCAGCATTCATTACAGCAGAGTAACCGGCACCAATCATTAAGGCTGATTAACCGGCAGCAATCATTACACAGTGTAACCGGCAGCATTCAGTACAGCAGAGTAACTGGCAACATTCAGTACACAGAGTAACCGGCAGCATTCATTACACAGAGCAACCGGCAGCATTCATTACACAGAGTGACCGGCAGCATTCAGGATACAGACTAACCGGCAGCATTCATTGCACAGAGTAACTGGCAGCATTCATTACACAGAGTAACTGGCAGCATTCAGTACAGCAGAGGAACCGGCAGCATTCATTACACGGAGTAACCGGCAGAATTCATTACATCAGAGTAACCGGCAGCATTCAGTACAGCAGAGTAAACGGCAGCATTCATTACACAGAGTAACCAGCAGCATTCATTACACGGAGTAACCTGCAGAATTCATTACAGCAGAGTAACCGGCAACATTAATTACACAGAGTAACCAGCAGCATTCATTACAGCAGAGTAACCGGCAGCATTCATTAAGGCAGCTTAATCGGCAGCATTCATTGCACAGATTAACCGGCAGCATTCATTGCAGCAGAGCAACCGGCAGCATTCATTACAAAGAGTAACCGGCAGCCTTCATTACAGCAGAGTAACCGGCAGTATTCAATACAGGAGAGTAACCGGCAGCATTCATTACAGCAGAGTAACCGGCAGCATTCATTACAGCAGAGTAACCGGCAGCATTCTTTACTGCAGAGTAACCTGCAGCATTCATTACAGCAGAGTAACCAGCAGCATTCTTTACAGCAGAGTAACCGGCAGCATTTATTAGAGCAGAGTAACCGGCAGCATTCATTAGAGCAGAGTAACCGGCAGCATGCAGTACAGCAGAGTAACCTACAGCATTCATTACAGCAGAGTAACCGGCAGCATTCATTGCAGCACAGTAACCGGCAGCATTCATTACACAGAGTAACCGGCAGCATTCATTACAGCTGAGTACCCGGCAGCAATCATTAAGGCAGATTAACTGGCAGCATTCATTACACAGTGTAACCGGCAGCATTCATTACAGCAGAGTAACCGGCTGCATTCATTACACAGAGTAACCGGCAGCATTCATTACAGCAGAGTAACCGGCAGCATTCATTACAGCAGGGTAACCGGCAGCATTCATTACAGCAGAGTAACCGGCAGCATTCATTACATCAGAGTAACCAGCAGCATTCATTACACAGAGTAACCAGCAGCATTCACTACAGCAGAGTAAAAGGCAGCATTCATTAAGGCAGCTTAACCGGCAGCATTCATTACACAAAGTAACCAGCAGCATTCATTACAGCAGAGCAACCGGCAGCATTCATTACAGCAGAGTAACCGGCAGCATTCATTATAAAGATTACCCGGCAGCATTCATTACAGCAGAGTAACCGGCAGTATTCAATACAGGAGAGTAACCGTCAGCATTCATTACAGCAGAGTAACCGGCAGCATTCATTACAGCAGATTAACCGGTATCATTAATTACAGCAGAGTAACCGGCAGCATTCATTACAGCAGAGTAACCGGCAGCATTCATTACAGCAGAGTAACCGGCAACATTCATTATAAAGATTAAGCGGCAGCATTCAGTGCAGCAGAGTAACTGGCAACATTCAGTACACAGGGTAACCGGCAGCATTCATTACACAGAGCAACCGGCAGCATTCATTACACAGAGTGACCGGCAGCATTCAGGATACAGACTAACCGGCAGCATTCATTACACAGAGTAACT
>NW_028226688.1:0-27941 GCF_052327205.1 Somniosus microcephalus
AGAAGCAGAAGAAAGAGAAGGAGAAGGTGAAGTCTGGAGGGTGAAGCAGAAGAAACAGAAGAAGGAGAAGGAGAAGGTGAAGACTGGAGGGTGAATCAGAAGAAGTAGAAGAAGGAGAAGGAGAAGGTGAAGTCTGGAGGGTGAATCAGAAGAAGTAGAAGAAGGAGAAGGATAAGGTGAAGTCTGGAGGGTGAATCAGAAGAAGCAGAAGAAGGAGAAGGAGAAGGTGAAGTCTGGAGGGTGAATCAGAAGAAGCAGAAGAAGGAGAAGGAGAAGATGAAGTCTGGAGGGTGAATCAGAAGAAGTAGAAGAAGGAGAAGGAGAAGGTGAAGTCTGGAGGGTGAATCAGAAGTAGTAGAAGAAGGAGAAGGAGAAGGTGAAGTCTGGACGGTGAATCAGAAGAAACAGAAGAAGGAGAAGGTGAAGTCTGGAGGGTGAATCAGAAGAAGTAGAAGAAGGAGAAGGAGAAGGTGTAGTCTGGAGGGTGAATCAGAAGAAGTAGACGAAGGAGAAGGAGAAGGTGAAGTCTGGAGGGTGAATCAGAAGAAGCAGAAGAAGGAGAAGGAGAAGGTGAAGTCTGGAGGGTGAATCAGAAGAAGCAGAAGAAGGAGAAGGAGAAGATGAAGTCTGGAGGGTGAATCAGAAGAAGTAGAAGAAGGAGAAGGAGAAGGTGAAGTCTGGAGGGTGAATCAGAAGTAGTAGAAGAAGGAGAAGGAGAAGGTGAAGTCTGGACGGTGAATCAGAAGAAACAGAAGAAGGAGAAGGTGAAGTCTGGAGGGTGAATCAGAAGAAGTAGAAGAAGGAGAAGGAGAAGGTGTAGTCTGGAGGGTGAATCAGAAGAAGTAGACGAAGGAGAAGGAGAAGGTGAAGTCTGGAGGGTGAATCAGAAGAAGCAGAAGAAGGAGAAGGAGAAGGTGAAGTCTGGAGGGTGTATCAGAAGAAGCAGAAAAAGGAGAAGGAGAAGGTGAAGTCTGAAGGGTGAATCAGAAGAAGTAGAAGAAGGAGAAGGAGAAGGTGAAGTCTGGAGGGTGAAGCAGAAGAAGTAGAAGAAGGAGCAGGAGAAGGTGAAGTCAGGAGGGTGAATCAGAAGAAGTAGAAGAAGGAGAAGGAGAAGATGAAGTCAGGAGGGTGAATCATAAGAAGCAGAAGAAGGAGAAGGAGAAGGTGAAGTCTGGAGGTTGAATCAGAAGAATCAGAAGAAGGAGAAGGAGAAGGTGAAGTCTGGAGGGTGAATCAGAAGAAGCAGAAGAAGGAGAAGGAGAAGGTGAAGTCTGGAGGGAGAAGCAGAAGAAGTAGAAGAAGGAGAAGGAGAAGGTGAAGTCTGGAGGGTGAATCAGAAGAAGTAGAAGAAGGAGAAGGAGAAGGTGAAGTCTGGAGGGTGAATCAGAAGAAGCAGAAGAAAGAGAAGGAGAAGGTGAAGTCTGGAGGGTGAATCAGAAGAACCAGAAGAAGGAGAAGGATAAGGTGAAGTCTGGAGGGAGAAGCAGAAGAAGTAGAAGAAGGAGAAGGAGAAGGTGAAGTCTGGAGGGTGAATCAGAAGAAGTAGAAGAAGGAGAAGGAGAAGGTGAAGTCTGGAGGGTGAATCAGAAGAAGTAGAAAAAGGAGAAGGAGAAGGTGAAGTCTGGAGGGTGAATCAGAAGAAACAGAAGAAGGAGAAGGAGAAGGTGAAGTCTGGAGGGTGAATCAGAGGAAGTAGAAGAAGGAGAAGGAGAAGGTGTAGTCTGGAGGGTGAATCAGAAGAAGTAGACGAAGGAGAAGGAGAAGGTGAAGTCTGGAGGGTGAACCAGAAGAAGCAGAAGAAGGAGAAGGAGAAGGTGAAGTCTGGAGGGTGAATCAGAAGAAGTAGAAGAAGGAGAAGGAGAAGGTGAAGTCTGGAGGGTGGATCAGAAGAAGCAGAAGAAGGAGAAGGAGAAGGTGAAGTCTGGAGGGTGAATCAGAAGAAGCAGAAGAAGGAGAAGGAGAAGGAGAAGTCTGGAGGGTGAAACAGAAGAAGCAGAATAAGGAGAAGGAGAAGGTGAAGTCAGGAGGGTGAATCAGAAGAAGCAGAAGAAGGAGAAGGAGAAGGTGAAGTAAGGAGGGTGAATCAGAAGAAGCAGAAGAAGGAGAAGGAGAAGGTGAATTCTGGAGTGTGAAGCAGAAGAAGCAAAAGAAGGAGAAGGAGAAGGTGAAGTCTGGAGGGTGAATCAGAAGAAGTAGAAGAAGGAGAAGGAGAAGGTGAAGTCAGGAGGGTGAATCAGAAGAAGTAGAAGAAGGAGAAGGAGAAGGTGAAGTCAGGAGGGTGAATCAGAAGAAGCAGAAGAAGGAGAAGGAGAAGGTGAAGTCTGGAGGGTGAATCAGAAGAATCAGAAGAAGGAGAAGGAGAAGGTGAAGTCTGGAGGGTGAATCAGAAGAAGCAGAAGAAAGAGAAGGAGAAGGTGAAGTCTGGAGGGTGAATCAGAAGAAGTAGAAGAAGGAGAAGGAGAAGGTGAAGTCTGGAGGGTGAATCAGAAAAAGCAGAAGAAGGAGAAGGAGAAGGTGAAGTCTGGAGGGTGAATCAGAAGAAGCAGAAGAAGGAGAAGGAGAAGGTGAAGTCTGGAGGGTGAATCAGAAGAAGCAGAAGAAGGAGAAGGAGAAGGTGAAGTCTGGAGGGTGAATCAGAAGAAGCAGAATAAGGAGAAGGAGAAGGTGAAGTCTGGAGGGTGAATCAGAAGAAGCAGAAAAAGGAGAAGGAGAAGGTGAAGTCTGAAGGGTGAATCAGAAGAAGCAGAAGAAGGAGAAGGTGAAGTCTGGAGGGTGAAGCAGAAGAAGTAGAAGAAGGAGAAGGAGAAGGTGAAGTCAGGAGGGTGAATCAGAAGAAGTAGAAGAAGGAGAAGGAGAAGGTGAAGTCAGGAGGGTGAATCAGAAGAAGCAGAAGAAGGAGAAGGAGAAGGTGAAGTCTGGAGGGTGAATCAGAAGAATCAGAAGAAGGAGAAGGAGAAGGTGTAGTCTGGAGGGTGAATCAGAAGAAGTAGACGAAGGAGAAGGAGAAGGTGAAGTCTGGAGGGTGAACCAGAAGAAGCAGAAGAAGGAGAAGGAGAAGGTGAAGTCTGGAGGGTGAATCAGAAGAAGTAGAAGAAGGAGAAGGAGAAGGTGAAGTCTGGAGGGTGGATCAGAAGAAGCAGAAGAAGGAGAAGGAGAAGGTGAAGTCTGGAGGGTGAATCAGAAGAAGCAGAAGAAGGAGAAGGAGAAGGAGAAGTCTGGAGGGTGAAACAGAAGAAGCAGAATAAGGAGAAGGAGAAGGTGAAGTCAGGAGGGTGAATCAGAAGAAGCAGAAGAAGGAGAAGGAGAAGGTGAAGTAAGGAGGGTGAATCAGAAGAAGCAGAAGAAGGAGAAGGAGAAGGTGAATTCTGGAGTGTGAAGCAGAAGAAGCAAAAGAAGGAGAAGGAGAAGGTGAAGTCTGGAGGGTGAATCAGAAGAAGTAGAAGAAGGAGAAGGAGAAGGTGAAGTCTGCAGGGTGAAGCAGAAGAAGTAGAAGAAGGAGAAGGAGAAGGTGAAGTCAGGAGGGTGAATCAGAAGAAGTAGAAGAAGGAGAAGGAGAAGGTGAAGTCAGGAGGGTGAATCAGAAGAAGCAGAAGAAGGAGAAGGAGAAGGTGAAGTCTGGAGGGTGAATCAGAAGAATCAGAAGAAGGAGAAGGAGAAGGTGAAGTCTGGAGGGTGAATCAGAAGAAGCAGAAGAAAGAGAAGGAGAAGGTGAAGTCTGGAGGGTGAATCAGAAGAAGTAGAAGAAGGAGAAGGAGAAGGTGAAGTCTGGAGGGTGAATCAGAAAAAGCAGAAGAAGGAGAAGGAGAAGGTGAAGTCTGGAGGGTGAATCAGAAGAAGCAGAAGAAGGAGAAGGAGAAGGTGAAGTCTGGAGGGTGAATCAGAAGAAGCAGAAGAAGGAGAAGGAGAAGGTGAAGTCTGGAGGGTGAATCAGAAGAAGCAGAATAAGGAGAAGGAGAAGGTGAAGTCTGGAGGGTGAATCAGAAGAAGCAGAAAAAGGAGAAGGAGAAGGTGAAGTCTGAAGGGTGAATCAGAAGAAGCAGAAGAAGGAGAAGGTGAAGTCTGGAGGGTGAAGCAGAAGAAGTAGAAGAAGGAGAAGGAGAATTTGAAGTCAGGAGGGTGAATCAGAAGAAGTAGAAGAAGGAGAAGGAGAAGGTGAAGTCAGGAGGGTGAATCAGAAGAAGCAGAAGAAGGAGAAGGAGAAGGTGAAGTCTGGAGGGTGAATCAGAAGAATCAGAAGAAGGAGAAGGAGAAGGTGAAGTCTGGAGGGTGAATCAGAAGAAGCAGAAGAAAGAGAAGGAGAAGGTGAAGTCTGGAGGGTGAAGCAGAAGAAACAGAAGAAGGAGAAGGAGAAGGTGAAGACTGGAGGGTGAATCAGAAGAAGTAGAAGAAGGAGAAGGAGAAGGTGAAGTCTGGAGGGTGAATCAGAAGAAGTAGAAGAAGGAGAAGGAGAAGGTGAAGTCTGGAGGGTGAATCAGAAGAAGCAGAAGAAGGAGAAGGAGAAGGTGAAGTCTGGAGGGTGAATCAGAAGAAGCAGAAGAAGGAGAAGGAGAAGATGAAGTCTGGAGGGTGAATCAGAAGAAGTAGAAGAAGGAGAAGGAGAAGGTGAGGTCTGGAGGGTGAATCAGAAGAAGCAGAAGAAGGAGAAGGAGAAGGTGAAGTCTGGAGGGTGAATCAGAAGAAGCAGAAGAAGGAGAAGGAGAAGGTGAAGTCTGGAGGGTGAATCAGAAGAAGCAGAAGAAGGAGAAGGAGAAGGTGAAGTCAGGAGGGTGAATCAGAAGAAGCAGAAGAAGGAGAAGGAGAAGGTGAAGTTAGGAGGGTGAATCAGTAGAAGCAGAAGAAGGAGAAGGAGCAAGTGATGTCAGGGGGATGAAGCAGAAGAAGTAGAAGAAGGAGAAGGAGAAGGTGAAGTCAGGACGGTGAAGCAGAAGAAGCAGAAGAAGGAGAAGGAGAAGGTGAAGTCTGGAGGGTGAATCAGAAGAAGTAGAAGAAGGAGAAGGAGAAGGTCAAGTCTGGAGGGTGAATCAGAAGAAGTAGAATAAGGAGAAGGAGAAGGTGAAGTCTGGAGGGTGAAGCAGAAGAAGTAGAAGAAGGAGAAGGAGAAGGTGAAGTCAGGAGGGTGAATCAGAAGAAGTAGAAGAAGGAGAAGGAGAAGGTGAAGTCAGGAGGGTGAATCAGAAGAAGCAGAAGAAGGAGAAGGAGAAGGTGAAGTCTGGAGGGTGAATCAGAAGAATCAGAAGAAGGAGAAGGAGAAGGTGAAGTCTGGAGGGTGAATCAGAAGAAGCAGAAGAAAGAGAAGGAGAAGGTGAAGTCTGGAGGGTGAATCAGAAGAAGTAGAAGAAGGAGAAGGAGAAGGTGAAGTCTGGAGTGTGAATCAGAAGAAGCAGAAGAAGGAGAAGGAGAAGGTGAAGTCTAGAGGGTGAATCAGAAGAAGCAGAATAAGGAGAAGGAGAAGGTGAAGTCTGGAGGGTGAATCAGAAGAAGCAGAAGAAGGAGAAGGAGAAGCTGAAGTCTGGAGGGTGAATCAGAAGAAGTAGAAGAAGGAGAAGGAGAAGGTGAAGTCTGGAGGGTGAAGCAGAAGAAGTAGAAGAAGGAGAAGGAGAAGGTGAAGTCAGGAGGGTGAATCAGAAGAAGTAGAAGAAGGAGAAGGAGAAGGTGAAGTCAGGAGGGTGAATCAGAAGAAGCAGAAGAAGGAGAAGGAGAAGGTGAAGTCTGGCGGGTGAATCAGAAGAATCAGAAGAAGGAGAAGGAGAAGGTGAAGTCTGGAGGGTGAATCAGAAGAAGCAGAGGAAGGAGAAGGAGAAGGTGAAGTCTGGAGGGTGAATCAGAAGAAGCAGAATAAGGAGAAGGAGAAGGTGAAGTCTGGAGGGTGAATCAGAAGAAGCAGAATAAGGAGAAGGAGAAGGTGAAGTCTGGAGGGTGAATCAGAAGAAGCAGAAGAAGGAGAAGGAGAAGATGAAGTCTGGAGGGTGAATCAGAAGAAGTAGAAGAAGGAGAAGGAGAAGGTGAAGTCTGGAGGGTGAAGCAGAAGAAGTAGAAGAAGGAGAAGGAGAAGGTGAAGTCAGGAGGGTGAATCAGAAGAAGTAGAAGAAGAAGTAGGAGAAGGTGAAGTCAGGAGGGTGAATCAGAAGAAGCAGAAGAAGGAGAAGGAGAAGGTGAAGTCTGGAGGGTGAATCAGAAGAATCAGAAGAAGGAGAAGTAGAAGGTGAAGTCTGGAGGGTGAATCAGAAGAAGCAGAAGAAAGAGAAGGAGAAGGTGAAGTCTGGAGGGTGAAGCAGAAGAAACAGAAGAAGGAGAAGGAGAAGGTGAAGACTGGAGGGTGAATCAGAAGAAGTAGAAGAAGGAGAAGGAGAAGGTGAAGTCTGGAGGGTGAATCAGAAGAAGTAGAAGAAGGAGAAGGAGAAGGTGAAGTCTGGAGGGTGAATCAGAAGAAGCAGAAGAAGGAGAAGGAGAAGGTGAAGTCTGGAGGGTGAATCAGAAGAAGCAGAAGAAGGAGAAGGAGAAGATGAAGTCTGGAGGGTGAATCAGAAGAAGTAGAAGAAGGAGAAGGAGAAGGTGAAGTCTGGAGGGTGAATCAGAAGTAGTAGAAGAAGGAGAAGGAGAAGGTGAAGTCTGGACGGTGAATCAGAAGAAACAGAAGAAGGAGAAGGAGAAGGTGAAGTCTGGAGGGTGAATCAGAAGAAGTAGAAGAAGGAGAAGGAGAAGGTGTAGTCTGGAGGGTGAATCAGAAGAAGTAGACGAAGGAGAAGGAGAAGGTGAAGTCTGGAGGGTGAATCAGAAGAAGCAGAAGAAGGAGAAGGAGAAGGTGAAGTCTGGAGGGTGAATCAGAAGAAGCAGAAGAAGGAGAAGGAGAAGGTGAAGTCTGGAGGGTGAATCAGAAGAAGCAGAATAAGGAGAAGGGGAAGGTGAAGTCTGGAGGGTGAATCAGAAGAAGCAGAAAAAGGAGAAGGAGAAGGTGAAGTCTGAAGGGTGAATCAGAAGAAGTAGAAGAAGGAGAAGGAGAAGGTGAAGTCTGGAGGGTGAAGCAGAAGAAGTAGAAGAAGGAGCAGGAGAAGGTGAAGTCAGGAGGGTGAATCAGAAGAAGTAGAAGAAGGAGAAGGAGAAGATGAAGTCAGGAGGGTGAATCATAAGAAGCAGAAGAAGGAGAAGGAGAAGTTGAAGTCTGGAGGGTGAATCAGAAGAATCAGAAGAAGGAGAAGGAGAAGGTGAAGTCTGGAGGGTGAATCAGAAGAAGCAGAAGAAGGAGAAGGAGAAGGTGAAGTCTGGAGGGAGAAGCAGAAGAAGTAGAAGAAGGATAAGGAGAAGGTGAAGTCTGGAGGGTGAATCAGAAGAATTAGAAGACGGAGAAGGAGAAGGTGAAGTCTGGAGGGTGAATCAGAAGAAGCAGAAGAAGGAGAAGGAGAAGGTGAAGTCTGGAGGGTGAATCAGAAGAAGCAGAAGAAGGAGAAGGAGAAGGTGAAGTCTGGAGGGTGAAACAGAAGAAACAGAATAAGGAGAAGGAGAAGGTGAAGTCAGGAGGGTGAATCAGAAGAAGCAGAAGAAGGAGAAGGAGAAGGTGAAGTAAGGAGGGTGAATCAGAAGAAGCAGAAGAAGGAGAAGGAGAAGGTGAAGTCTGGAGTGTGAAGCAGAAGAAGCAAAAGAAGGAGTAGGAGAAGGTGAAGTCTGGAGGGTGAATCAGAAGAAGTAGAAAAAGGAGAAGGAGAAGGTGAAGTCTGGAGGGTGAAGCAGAAGAAGTAGAAGAAGGAGAAGGAGAAGGTGAAGTCAGGAGGGTGAATCAGAAGAAGTAGAAGAAGGAGAAGGAGAAGGTAAAGTCAGGAGGGTGAATCAGAAGGAGCAGAAGAAGGAGAAGGAGAAGGTGAAGTCTGGAGGGTGTATCAGAAGGATCAGAAGAAGGAGAAGGAGGAGGTGAAGTCTGGAGGGTGAATCAGAAGAAGCAGAAGAAAGAGAAGGAGAAGGTGAAGTCTGGAGGGTGAATCAGAAGAAGCAGAAGAAGGAGAAGGAGAAGGTGAAGTCTGGAGGGAGAAGCAGAAGAAGTAGAAGAAGGAGAAGGAGAAGGTGAAGTCTGGAGGGTGAATCAGAAGAAGTAGAAGAAGGAGAAGGAGAAGGTGAAGTCTGGAGGGTGAATCAGAAGAAACAGAAGAAGGAGAAGGAGAAGGTGAAGTCTGGAGGGTGAATCAGAAGAAGTAGAAGAAGGAGAAGGAGAAGGTGTAGTCTGGAGGGTGAATCAGAAGAAGTAGACGAAGGAGAAGGAGAAGGTGAAGTCTGGAGGGTGAACCAGAAGAAGCAGAAGAAGGAGAAGGAGAAGGTGAAGTCTGGAGGGTGAATCAGAAGAAGTAGAAGAAGGAGAAGGAGAAGGTGAAGTCTGGAGGGAGAATCAGAAGAAGCAGAAGAAGGAGAAGGAGAAGGTGAAGTCTGGAGGGTGAATTAGAAGAAGTAGAAGAAGGAGAAGGAGAAGGTGAAGTCAGGAGGGTGAAGCAGAAGAAGCAGAAGCAGGAGAAGGAGAAGGTGAAGTCTGGAGGGTGAAGCAGAAGAAGCAGAAGAAGGAGAAGGAGAAGGTGAAGTCTGGAGGGTGAAGCAGAAGAAGCAGAAGAAGGAGAAGGAGAAGGCGAAGTCAGGAGGGTGAAGCAGAAGAAGCAGAAGCAGGAGAAGGAGAAGGTGAAGTCTGGAGGGTGAATCAGAAGAAGTAGAAGAAGGAGAAGGAGAAGGTGAAGTCTGGAGGGTGATTCAGAAGAAGCAGAAGAAGGAGAAGGAGAAGGTGAAGTCTGGAGGGAGAAGCAGAAGAAGTAGAAGAAGGAGAAGGAGAAGGTGACGTTTGGAGGGTGAATCAGTAGAAGTAGAAGAAGGAGAAGGAGAAGGTGAAGTCTGGAGGGTGAATCAGAAGAAGCAGAAGAAGGAGAAGGAGAAGGAGAAGTCTGGAGGGTGAATCAGAAGAAGTAGAAGAAGGAGAAGGAGAAGGTGTAGTCTGGAGGGTGAATCAGAAGAAGTAGACGAAGGAGAAGGAGAATGTGAAGTCTGGAGGGTGAATCAGAAGAAGCAGAAGCAGGAGAAGGAGAAGGTGAAGTCTGGAGGGTGAATCAGAAGAAGTAGAAGAAGGAGAAGGAGAAGGTGAAGTCTGGAGGGTGAATCAGAAGAAGCAGAAGAAGGAGAAGGAGAGGGTGAATTCTGGAGGGTGAATCAGAAGAAGCAGAAGAAGGAGAAGGTGAAGTCTGGAGGGTGAATCAGAAGAAGCAGAAGAAGGAGAAGGAGAAGGTGAAGTCAGGAGGGTGAATCAGAAGAAGCAGAAGAAGTAGAAGGAGAAGGTGAAGTCTGGAGGGTGAATCAGAAGAAGTAGAAGAAGGAGAAGGAGAAGGTGAAGTCTGCAGGGTGAATCAGAAGAAGCAGAAGAAGGAGAAGGAGAAGGTGAAGTCAGGAGGTTGAATCAGAAGAAGCAGAAGAAGGAGAAGGAGAAGGTGAAGTCTGGAGGGTGAATCAGAAGAAGCAGAAGAATGAGAAGGAGAAGGTGAAGACTGGAGGGTGAATCAGAAGAAGTAGAAGAAGGAGAAGGAGAAGGTGAAGTCTGGAGGGTGAACCAGAAGAAGTAGAAGAAGGAGAAGGAGAAGGCGAAGTCTGGAGGGTGAATCAGAAATAGCAGAAGAAGGAGAAGGAGAAGGTGAAGTCTGGAGGGTGAATCAGAAGAAGCAGAAGAAGGAGAAGGAGAAGATGAAGTCCGGAGGGTGAATCAGAAGAAGTATAAAAAGGAGAAGGAGAAGGTGAGGTCTGGAGGGTGAATCAGAAGAAGCAGAAGAAGGAGAAGGAGAAGGTGAAGTCTGAAGGCTGAATCAGAAGAAGCAGAAGAAGGAGAAGGAGAAGGTGAGGGCTGGAGGGTGAATCAGGAGAAGCAGAAGAAGGAGAAGGAGAAGGTGAAGTCTGGAGGGTGAATCAGAAGAAGCAGAAGAAAGAGAAGGAGATGGTGAAGTCTGGAGGGTGAAGCAGAAGAAGCTGAAGAAGGAGAAGGAGAAGGTGAAGACTGGAGGGTGAATCAGAAGAAGTAGAAGAAGGAGAAGGAGAAGGTGAAGTCTGGAGGGTGAATCAGAAGAAGTAGAAGAAGGAGAAGGAGAAGGTGAAGTCTGGAGGGTGAATCAGAAGAAGCAGAAGAAGGAGAAGGAGAAGGTGAAGTCTGGAGGGTGAATCAGAAGAAGCAGAAGAAGGAGAAGGAGGAGATGAATTCTGGAGGGTGAATCAGAAGAAGTAGAAGAAGGAGAAGGAGAAGGTGAGGTCTGGAGGGTGAATCAGAAGAAGCAGAAGAAGGAGAAGGAGAAGGTGAAGTCTGGAGGGTGAATCAGAAGAAGCAGAAGAAGGAGAAGGAGAAGGTGAAGTCTGGAGGGTGAATCAGAAGAAGCAGTCAAAGGAGAAGGAGAAGGTGAAGTCAGGAGGGTGAATCAGAAGAAGCAGAATAAGGAGAAGGAGAAGGTGAAGTTAGGAGGGTGAATCAGAAGAAGCAGAAGAAGGAGAAGGAGAAGGTGTAGTCAGGGGGGTGAAGCAGAAGAAGTAGAAGAAGGAGAAGGAGAAGGTGAAGTCAGGAGGGTGAAGCAGAAGAAGCAGAAGAAGGAGAAGGAGAAGGTGAAGTCTGGAGGGCGCAGCAGAAAAAGCAGAAGAAGGAGAAGGAGAAGGTGAAGTCTGGAGGGTGAAGCAGAAGAAGCAGAAGAAGGAGAAGGAGAAGGTGAAGTCTGGAGGGTGAATCCGAAGAAGTAGAAGAAGGAGAAGGAGAAGGTGAAGTCAGGAGGGTGAAGCAGAAGAAGCAGAAGAAGGAGAAGGAGAAGGTGAAGTCTGGAGGGTGAAGCAGAAGAAGCAGAAGATGGAGAAGGAGAAGGTGAAGTCTGGAGGGCGAAGCAGAAGAAGCAGAAGAAGGAGAAGGAGAAGGTGAAGTCTGGAGGGTGAAGCAGAAGAAGCAGAAGAAGGAGAAGGAGAAGGTGAAGTCAGGAGGGTGAATCAGAAGAAGTATAAAAAGGAGAAGGAGAAGGTGAGGTCTGGAGGGGGAATCAGAAGAAGCAGAAGAAGGAGAAGGAGAAGGTGAAGTCTGAAGGCTGAATCAGAAGAAGCAGAAGAAGGAGAAGGAGAAGGTGAAGGCTGGAGGGTGAATCAGGAGAAGCAGAAGAAGGAGAAGGAGAAGGTGAAGTCTGGAGGGTGAATCAGAAGAAGCAGAAGAAAGAGAAGGAGATGGTGAAGTCTGGAGGGTGAAGCAGAAGAAGCAGAAGAAGGAGAAGGAGAAGGTGAAGACTGGAGGGTGAATCAGAAGAAGTAGAAGAAGGAGAAGGAGAAGGTGAAGTCTGGAGGGTGAATCAGAAGAAGTAGAAGAAGGAGAAGGAGAAGGTGAAGTCTGGAGGGTGAATCAGAAGAAGCAGAAGAAGGAGAAGGAGAAGGTGAAGTCTGGAGGGTTAATCAGAAGAAGCAGAAGAAGGAGAAGGAGGAGATGAAGTCTGGAGGGTGAATCAGAAGAAGTAGAAGAAGGAGAAGGAGAAGGTGAGGTCTGGAGGGTGAATCAGAAGAAGCAGAAGAAGGAGAAGGAGAAGGTGAAATCTGGAGGGTGAATCAGAAGAAGCAGAAGAAGGAGAAGGAGAAGGTGAAGTCAGGAGGGTGAATCAGAAGAAGCAGAAGAAGGAGAAGGAGAAGGTGAAGTTAGGAGGGTGAATCAGAAGAAGCAGAAGAAGGAGAAGGAGAAGGTGTAGTCAGGGGGGTGAAGCAGAAGAAGTAGAAGAAGGAGAAGGAGAAGGTGGAGTCAGGAGGGTGAAGCAGAAGAAGCAGAAGAAGGAGAAGGAGATGGTGAAGTCTGGAGGGCGCAGCAGAAAAAGCAGAAGAAGGAGAAGGAGAAGGTGAAGTCTGGAGGGTGAAGCAGAAGAAACAGAAGAAGGAGAAGGAGAAGGTGAAGTCTGGAGGGTGAATCCGAAGAAGTAGAAGAAGGAGAAGGAGAAGGTGAAGTCAGGAGGGTGAAGCAGAAGAAGCAGAAGAAGGAGAAGGAGAAGGTGAAGTCTGGAGGGTGAAGCAGAAGAAGCAGAAGATGGAGAAGGAGAAGGGGAAGTCTGGAGGGCGAAGCAGAAGAAGCAGAAGAAGGAGAAGGAGAAGGTGAAGTCTGGAGGGTGAAGCAGAAGAAGCAGAAGAAGGAGAAGGAGAAGGTGAAGTCTGGAGGGTGAATCAGGAAAAGTAGAAGAAGGAGAAGGAGAAGGTGAAGTCAGGAGGGTGAAGCAGAAGAAGCAGAAGAAGGAGAAGGAGAAGGTGAAGTCAGGAGGGTGAAGCAGAAGAAGCAGAAGAAGGAGAAGGAGAAGGTGAAGTCTGGAGGGTGAAGCAGAAGAAGCAGAAGAAGGAGAAGGTGAAGTCAGGAGGGTGAATCAGAAGAAGTAGAAGAAGGAGAAGGAGAAGGTGAAGTCTGGAGGGTGAATCAGAAGAAGTAGAAGATGGAGAAGGAGAAGGTGAAGTCTGGAGGGTGAATCAGAAGAAGTAGAAGAAGGAGAAGGAGAAGGTGAAGTCTGGAGGGTGAATCAGAAGAAGCAGAAGAAGGAGAAGGAGAAGGTGAAGTCTGGAGGGTGAATCAGAAGAAGCAGAAGAAGGAGAAGGAGAAGGTGAAGTCAGGAGGGTGAATCAGAAGAAGCAGAAGAAGGAGAAGGAGAAGGTGAAGTCTAGAGGGTGAATCAGAAGAATCAGAAGAAGGAGAAGGAGAAGTTGAAGACTGGAGGGTGAATCAGAAGAAGTAGAAGAAGGAGAAGGAGAAGGTGAAGTCTGGAGGGTGAATCAGAAGAAGTAGAAGAAGGAGAAGGAGAAGGTGTAGTCTGGAGGGTGAATCAGAAGAAGTAGAAGAAGGAGAAGGAGAAGGTGAAGTCTGGAGGGTGAATCAGAAGAAGCAGAAGAAGGAGAAGGAGAAGGTGAAGTCAGGAGGGTGAATCAGAAGAAGCAGAAGAAGGAGAAGGAGAAGGTGAAGTCTAGAGGGTGAATCAGAAGAATCAGAAGAAGGAGAAGGAGAAGGTGAAATCTGGAGGGTGTATCAGAAGAAGCAGAAGAAGGAGAAGGAGAAGGTGAAGTCAGGAGGGTGAAGCAGAAGAAGCAGAAGAAGGAGAAGGAGAAGGTGAAGTCTGGAGGGCGCAGCAGAAAAAGCAGAAGAAGGAGAAGGAGAAGGTGAAGTCTGGAGGGTGAAGCAGAAGAAGCAGAAGAAGGAAAAGGAGAAGGTGAAGTCTGGAGGGTGAATCCGAAGAAGTAGAAGAAGGGGAAGGAGAAGGTGAAGTCAGGAGGGTGAAGCAGAAGAAGCAGAAGAAGGAGAAGGAGAAGGTGAAGTCTGGAGGGGGAAGCAGAAGAAGCAGAAGATGGAGAAGGAGAAGGTGAAGTCTGGAGGGCGAAGCAGAAGAAGCAGAAGAAGGAGAAGGAGAAGGTGAAGTCTGGAGTGTGAAGAAGAAGAAGCAGAAGAAGGAGAAGGAGAAGGTGAAGTCTGGAGAGTGAATCAGGAGAAGTAGAAGAAGGAGAAGGAGAAGGTGAAGTCAGGAGGGTGAAGCAGAAGAAGCAGAACAAGGAGAAGGAGAAGGTGAAGTCAGGAGGGTGAAGCAGAAGAAGCAGAAGAAGGAGAAGGAGAAGGTGAAGTCTGGAGGGCGAAGCAGAAGAAGCAGAAGAAGGAGAAGGAGAAGGTGAAGTGAGGAGGGTGAATCAGAAGAAGTAGAAGAAGGAGAAGGAGAAGGTGAAGTCTGGAGGGTGAATCAGAAGAAGTAGAAGATGGAGAAGGAGAAGGTGAAGTCTGGAGGGTGAATCAGAAGAAGTAGAAGAAGGAGAAGGAGAAGGTGAATTCTGGAGGGTGAATCAGAAGAAGCAGAAGAAGGAGAAGGAGAAGGTGAAGTCTGGAGGGAGAAGCAGAAGAAGTAGAAGAAGGAGAAGGAGAAGGTGAAGTCTGGAGGGTGAATCAGAAGAAGAAGAAGAAGGAGAAGGAGAAGGTGAAGTCTGGAGGGTGAATCAGTAGAAGTAGAAGAAGGAGAAGGAGAAGGTGAAGTCTGGAGGGTGAATCAGAAGAAGCAGAAGAAGGAGAAGGAGAAGGTGAAGTCTGGAGGGCGAATCAGAAGAAGTAGAAGAAGGAGAAGGAGATGGTGTAGTCTGGAGGGTGAATCAGAAGAAGTAGACGAAGGAGAAGGAGAAGGTGAAGTCTGGAGGGTGAATCAGAAGAAGCAGAAGAAGGAGAAGGAGAAGGTGAAGTCTAGAGGGTGAATCAGAAGAAGTAGAAGAAGGAGAAGGAGAAGGTGAAGTCTGGAGGGTGAATCAGAAGAAGCAGAAGAAGGAGAAGGAGAAGGTGAAGTCAGGAGGGTGAATCAGAAGAAGCAGAAGAAGGAGAAGGAGAAGGTGAAGTCTAGAGGGTGAATCAGAAGAATCAGAAGAAGGAGAAGGAGAAGTTGAAGACTGGAGGGTGAATCAGAAGAAGTAGAAGAAGGAGAAGGAGAAGGTGAAGTCTGGAGGGTGAATCAGAAGAAGTAGAAGAAGGAGAAGGAGAAGGTGTAGTCTGGAGGGTGAATCAGAAGAAGTAGACGAAGGAGAAGGAGAAGGTGAAGTCTGGAGGGTGAATCAGAAGAAGCAGAAGAAGGAGAACGAGAAGGTGAAGTCTGGAGGGTGAATCAGAAGAAGTAGATGAAGGAGAAGGAGAAGGTGAAGTCTGGAGGGTGAATCAGAAGAAGCAGAAGAAGGAGAATGAGAAGGTGAAGTCAGGAGGGTGAATCAGAAGAAGCAGAAGAAGGAGAAGGAGAAGGTGAAGTCTGGAGGGTGAATCAGAAGAAGCAGAAGAAGGAGAAGGAGAAGGTGAAGACTGGAGGGTGAATCAGAAGAAGTAGAAGAAGGAGAAGGAGAAGGTGAAGTCTGGAGGGTGAACCAGAAGAAGTAGAAGAAGGAGAAGGAGAAGGCGAAGTCTGGAGGGTGAATCAGAAATAGCAGAAGAAGGAGAAGGAGAAGGTGAAGTCTGGAGGGTGAATCAGAAGAAGCAGAAGAAGGAGAAGGAGAAGATGAAGTCCGGAGGGTGAATCAGAAGAAGTATAAAAAGAAGGAGAAGGTGAGGTCTGGAGGGTGAATCAGAAGAAGCAGAAGAAGGAGAAGGAGAAGGTGAAGTCTGAAGGCTGAATCAGAAGAAGCAGAAGAAGGAGAAGGAGAAGGTGAAGGCTGGAGGGTGAATCAGGAGAAGCAGAAGAAGGAGAAGGAGAAGGTGAAGTCTGGAGGGTGAAGCAGAAGAAGCTGAAGAAGGAGAAGGAGAAGGTGAAGTCTGGAGGGTGAAGCAGAAGAAGCAGAAGATGGAGAAGGAGAAGGTGAAGTCTGGAGGGCGAAGCAGAAGAAGGAGAAGGAGCAGGTGAAGTCTGGAGGGTGAAGCAGAAGAAGCAGAAGAAGGAGAAGGAGAAGGTGAAGTCTGGAGGGTGAATCAGGAGAAGTAGAAGAAGGAGAAGGAGAAGGTAAAGTCAGGAGGGTGAAGCAGAAGAAGGAGAAGGAGAAGGTGAAGTCAGGAGGGTGAAGCAGAAGAAGCAGAAGAAGGAGAAGGAGAAGGTGAAGTCTGGAGGGTGAAGCAGAAGAAGCAGAAGAAGGAGAAGGAGAAGGTGAAGTCAGGAGGGTGAATCAGAAGAAGTATAAAAAGGAGAAGGAGAAGGTGAGGTCTGGAGGGTGAATCAGAAGAAGCAGAAGAAGGAGAAGGAGAAGGTGAAGTCTGAAGGCTGAATCAGAAGAAGCAGAAGAAGGAGAAGGAGAAGGTGAAGGCTGGAGGGTGAATCAGGAGAAGCAGAAGAAGGAGAAGGAGAAGGTGAAGTCTGGAGGGTGAATCAGAAGAAGCAGAAGAAAGAGAAGGAGATGGTGAAGTCTGGAGGGTGAAGCAGAAGAAGCAGAAGAAGGAGAAGGAGAAGGTGAAGACTGGAGGGTGAATCAGAAGAAGTAGAAGAAGGAGAAGGAGAAGGTGAAGTCTGGAGGGTGAATCAGAAGAAGTAGAAGAAGGAGAAGGAGAAGGTGAAGTCTGGAGGGTGAATCAGAAGAAGCAGAAGAAGGAGAAGGAGAAGGTGATGTCTGGAGGGTGAATCAGAAGAAGCAGAAGAAGGAGAAGGAGGAGATGAAGTCTGGAGGGTGAATCAGAAGAAGTAGAAGAAGGAGAAGGAGAAGGTGAGGTCCGGAGGGTGAATCAGAAGAAGCAGAAGAAGGAGAAGGAGAAGGTGAAGTCTGGAGGGTGAATCAGAAGAAGCAGAAGAAGGAGAAGGAGAAGGTGAAGTCTGGAGGTTGAATCAGAAGAAGCAGAAGAAGGAGAAGGAGAAGGTGAAGTCAGGAGGGTGAATCAGAAGAAGCAGAAGAAGGAGAAGGAGAAGGTGAAGTTAGGAGGGTGAATCAGAAGAAGCAGAAGAAGGAGAAGGAGAAGGTGTAGTCAGGGGGGTGAAGCAGAAGTAGTAGAAGAAGGAGAAGGAGAAGGTGAAGTCAGGAGGCTGAAGCAGAAGAAGCAGAAGAAGGAGAAGGAGAAGGTGAAGTCTGGAGGGCGCAGCAGAAAAAGCAGAAGAAGGAGAAGGAGAAGGTGAAGTCTGGAGGGTGAAGCAGAAGAAGCAGAAGAAGGAGAAGGAGAAGGTGAAGTCTGGAGGGTGAATCCGAAGAAGTAGAAGAAGGAGAAGGAGAAGGTGAAGTCAGGAGGGTGAAGCAGAAGAAGCAGAAGAAGGAGAAGGAGAAGGTGAAGTCTGGAGGGTGAAGCAGAAGAAGCAGAAGATGGAGAAGGAGAAGGTGAAGTCTGGAGGGCGAAGCAGAAGAAGCAGAAGAAGGAGAAGGAGAAGGTGAAGTCTGGAGGGTGAATCAGGAGAAGTAGAAGAAGGAGAAGGAGAAGGTGAAGTCAGGAGGGTGAAGCAGAAGAAGCAGAAGAAGGAGAAGGAGAAGGTGAAGTCAGGAGGGTGAAGCAGAAGAAGCAGAAGAAGGAGAAGGAGAAGGTGAAGTCTGGAGGGTGAAGCAGAAGAAGCAGAAGAAGGAGAAGGAGAAGGTGAAGTCAGGAGGGTGAATCAGAAGAAGTAGAAGAAGGAGAAGGAGAAGGTGAAGTCTGGAGGGTGAATCAGAAGAAGTAGAAGATGGAGAAGGAGAAGGTGAAGTCTGGAGGGTGAATCAGAAGAAGTAGAAGAAGGAGAAGGAGAAGGTGAAGTCTGGAGGGTGAATCAGAAGAAGCAGAAGAAGGAGAAGGAGAAGGTGAAGTCTGGAGGGAGAAGCAGAAGAAGTAGAAGAAGGAGAAGGAGAAGGTGAAGTCTGGAGGGTGAATCAGAAGAAGAAGAAGAAGGAGAAGGAGAAGGTGAAGTCTGGAGGGTGAATCAGTAGAAGTAGAAGAAGGAGAAGGAGAAGGTGAAGTCTGGAGGGTGAATCAGAAGAAGCAGAAGAAGGAGAAGGAGAAGGTGAAGTCTGGAGGGTGAATCAGAAGAAGTAGAAGAAGGAGAAGGAGATGGTGTAGTCTGGAGGGTGAATCAGAAGAAGTAGACGAAGGAGAAGGTGAAGGTGAAGTCTGGAGGGTGAATCAGAAGAAGCAGAAGAAGGAGAAGGAGAAGGTGAAGTCAGGGGGGTGAAGCAGAAGAAGTAGAAGAAGGAGAAGGAGAAGGTGAAGTCAGGAGGGTGAAGCAGAAGAAGCAGAAGAAGGAGAAGGAGAAGGTGAAGTCTGGAGGGCGCAGCAGAAAAAGCAGAAGAAGGAGAACGAGAAGGTGAAGTCTGGAGGGTGAAGCAGAAGATGCAGAAGAAGGAGAAGGAGAAGGTGAAGTCTGGAGGGTGAATCCGAAGAAGTAGAAGAAGGGGAAGGAGAAGGTGAAGTCAGGAGGGTGAAGCAGAAGAAGCAGATGAAGGAGAAGGAGAAGGTGAAGTCTGGAGGGTGAAGCAGAAGAAGCAGAAGATGGAGAAGGAGAAGGTGAAGTCTGGAGGGCGAAGCAGAAGAAGCAGAAGAAGGAGAAGGAGAAGGTGAAGTCTGGAGGGTGAAGAAGAAGAAGCAGAAGAAGGAGAAGGAGAAGGTGAAGTCTGGAGGGTGAATCAGGAGAAGTAGAAGAAGGAGAAGGAGAAGGTGAAGTCAGGAGGGTGAAGCAGAAGAAGCAGAACAAGGAGAAGGAGAAGGTGAAGTCAGGAGGGTGAAGCAGAAGAAGCAGAAGAAGGAGAAGGAGAAGGTGAAGTCTGGAGGGTGAAGCAGAAGAAGCAGAAGAAGGAGAAGGAGAAGGTGAAGTCAGGAGGATGAATCAGAAGAAGTAGAAGAAGGAGAAGGAGAAGGTGAAGTCTGGAGGGTGAATCAGAAGAAGTAGAAGATGGAGAAGGAGAAGGTGAAGTCTGGAGGGTGAATCAGAATAAGTAGAAGAAGGAGAAGGAGAAGGTGAAGTCTGGAGGGTGAATCAGAAGAAGCAGAAGAAGGAGAAGGAGAAGGTGAAGTCTGGAGGGAGAAGCAGAAGAAGTAGAAGAAGGAGAAGGAGAAGGTGAAGTCTGGAGGGTGAATCAGAAGAAGAAGAAGAAGGAGAAGGAGAAGGTGAAGTCTGGAGGGTGAATCAGTAGAAGTAGAAGAAGGAGAAGGAGAACGTGAAGTCTGGAGGGTGAATCAGAAGAAGCAGAAGAAGGAGAAGGAGAAGGTGAAGTCTGGAGGGTGAATCAGAAGAAGTAGAAGAAGGAGAAGGAGATGGTGTAGTCTGGAGGGTGAATCAGAAGAAGCAGAAGAAGGAGAAGGAGAAGGTGAAGTCAGGGGGGTGAAGCAGAAGAAGTAGAAGAAGGAGAAGGAGAAGGTGAAGTCAGGAGGGTGAAGCAGAAGAAACAGAAGAAGGAGAAGGAGAAGGTGAAGTCTGGAGGGCGCAGCAGAAAAAGCAGAAGAAGGAGAACGAGAAGGTGAAGTCTGGAGAGTGAAGCAGAAGATGCAGAAGAAGGAGAAGGAGAAGGTGAAGTCTGGAGGGTGAATCCGAAGAAGTAGAAGAAGGGGAAGGAGAAGGTGAAGTCAGGAGGGTGAAGCAGAAGAAGCAGAAGAAGGAGAAGGAGAAGGTGAAGTCTGGAGGGTGAAGCAGAAGAAGCAGAAGATGGAGAAGGAGAAGGTGAAGTCTGGAGGGTGAAGAAGAAGAAGCAGAAGAAGGAGAAGGAGAAGGTGAAGTCTGGAGGGTGAATCAGGAGAAGTAGAAGAAGGAGAAGGAGAAGGTGAAGTCAGGAGGGTGAAGCAGAAGAAGCAGAACAAGGAGAAGGAGAAGGTGAAGTCAGGAGGGTGAAGAAGAAGAAGCAGAAGAAGGAGAAGGAGAAGGTGAAGTCTGGAGGGTGAATCAGGAGAAGTAGAAGAAGGAGAAGGAGAAGGTGAAGTCAGGAGGGTGAAGCAGAAGAAGCAGAACAAGGAGAAGGAGAAGGTGAAGTCAGGAGGGTGAAGCAGAAGAAGCAGAAGAAGGAGAAGGAGAAGGTGAAGTCTGGAGGGTGAAGCAGAAGAAGTAGAAGAAGGAGAAGGAGAAGGTGAAGTCTGGAGGGTGAATCAGAAGAAGTAGAAGATGGAGAAGGAGAAGGTGAAGTCTGGAGGGTGAATCAGAAGAAGCAGAAGAAGGAGAAGGAGAAGGTGAAGTCTGGAGGGAGAAGCAGAAGAAGTAGAAGAAGGAGAAGGAGAAGGTGAAGTCTGGAGGGTGAATCAGAAGAAGAAGAAGAAGGAGAAGGAGAAGGTGAAGTCTGGAGGGTGAATCAGTAGAAGTAGAAGAAGGAGAAGGAGAAGGTGAAGTCTGGAGGGTGAATCAGAAGAAGCAGAAGAAGGAGAAGGAGAAGGTGAAGTCTGGAGGGTGAATCAGAAGAAGTAGAAGAAGGAGAAGGAGATGGTGTAGTCTGGAGGGTGAATCAGAAGAAGTAGACGAAGGAGAAGGAGAAGGTGAAGTCTGGAGGGTGAATCAGAAGAAGCAGAAGAAGGAGAAGGAGAAGGTGAAGTCTAGAGGGTGAATCAGAAGAAGTAGAAGAAGGAGAAGGAGAAGGTGAAGTCTGGAGGGTGAATCAGAAGAAGCAGAAGAAGGAGAAGGAGAAGGTGAAGTCAGGAGGGTGAATCAGAAGAAGCAGAAGAAGGAGAAGGAGAAGGTGAAGTCTAGAGGGTGAATCAGAAGAATCAGAAGAAGGAGAAGGAGAAGTTGAAGACTGGAGGGTGAATCAGAAGAAGTAGAAGAAGGAGAAGGAGAAGGTGAAGTCTGGAGGGTGAATCAGAAGAAGTAGAAGAAGGAGAAGGAGAAGGTGAAGTCTGGAGGGTGAATCAGAAGAAGTAGAAGAAGGAGAAGGAGAAGGTGAAGTCTGGAGGGTGAATCAGAAGAAGCAGAAGAAGGAGAATGAGAAGGTGAAGTCAGGAGGGTGAATCAGAAGAAGCAGAAGAAGGAGAAGGAGAAGGTGAAGTCTGGAGGGTGAATCAGAAGAAGCAGAAGAAGGAGAAGGAGGAGGTGAAGACTGGTGGGTGAATCAGAAAAAGTAGAAGAAGGAGAAGGAGAAGGTGAAGTCTGGAGGGTGAATCAGAAGAAGTAGAAGAAGGAGAAGGAGAAGGCGAAGTCTGGAGGGTGAATCAGAAGAAGCAGAAAAAGGAGAAGGAGAAGGTGAAGTCTGGAGGGTGAATCAGAAGAAGCAGAAGAAGGAGGAGGAGAAGATGAAGTCTGGAGGGTGAATCAGAAGAAGTAGAAGAAGGAGAAGGAGAAGGTGAGGTCTGGAGGGTGAATCAGAAGAAGCAGAAGAAGGAGAAGGATATGGTGAAGTCTGAAGGGTGAATCAGAAGAAGCAGAAGAAGGAGAAGTAAAAGGTGAAGTCTGGAGGGTGAATCAGAAGAAGCAGAAGAAGGAGAAGGAGAAGGTGAAGTCTGGAGGGTGAATCAGAAGAAGCAGAAGAAGGAGAAGGAGAAGGTGAAGTCTGGAGGGTGAATCAGAAGAAGTAGAAGAAGGAGAAGGAGAAGGTGAAGTCTGGAAGGTGAATCAGAAGAAGTAGAAGAAGGAGAAGGAGAAGGTGAAGTCTGGAGGGTGAATCAGAAGAAGCAGAAGAAGGAGAAGGAGAAGGTGAAGTCTGGAGGGTGAATCAGAAGAAGCAGAAGAAGGAGAAGGAGAAGATGAAGTCTGGAGGGTGAATCAGAAGAAGTAGAAGAAGGAGTAGGAGAAGGAGAAGTCTGGAGGGTGAATCAGAAGAAGCAGAAGAAGGAGAAGGAGATGGTGAAGTCTGGAGGGTGAATCAGAAGAAGCAGAAGAAGGAGAAGGAGAAGGTGAAGTCTGGAGGGTGAATCAGAAGAAGTAGAAGACGGAGAAGGAGAAGGTGAAGTCTGGAGGCTGGAGGGTGAAGCAGAAGAAGTAGAAGAAGGAGAAGGAGAAGGTGAAGTCAGGAGGGTGAATCAGAAGAGGTAGAAGAAGGAGAAGGTGAAGGTGAAGTCAGGAGGGTGAATCAGAAGAAGCAGAAGAAGGAGAAGGAGAAGGTGAAGTCTGGAGAGTGAATCAGAAGAATCAGAAGAAGGAGAAGGAGAAGGTGAAGTCTGGAGGGTGAATCAGAAGAAGCTGAAGAAAGAGAAGGAGAAGGTGAAGTCTGGAGGGTGAAGCAGAAGAAGCAGAAGATGGAAAAGTAGAAGGTGAAGTCTGGAGGGCGAAGCAGAAGAAGCAGAAGAAGGAGAAGGAGAAGGTGAAGTCTGGAGGGTGAAGCAGAAGAAGCAGAAGAAGGAAAAGGAGAAGGTGAAGTCTGGAGGGTGAATCAGGAGAAGTAGAAGAAGGAGAAGGAGAAGGTGAAGTCAGGAGGGTGAAGCAGGAGAAGCAGAAGAAGGAGAAGGAGAAGGTGAAGTCTGGAGGGTGAAGCAGAAGAAGCAGAAGATGGAGAAGGAGAATGTGAAGTCTGGAGGGCGAAGCAGAAGAAGCAGAAGAAGGAGAAGAAGAAGGTGAAGTCTGGAGGGTGAAGCAGAAGAAGCAGAAGAAGGAGAAGGAGAAGGTGAAGTCTGGAGGGTGAATCAGGAGAAGTAGAAGAAGGAGAAGGAGAAGGTGAAGTCAGGAGGGTGAAGCAGAAGAAGCAGAACAAGGAGAAGGAGAAGGTGAAGTCAGGAGGGTGAAGCAGAAGAAGCAGAAGAAGGAGAAGGAGAAGGTGAAGTCTGGAGGGTGAAGCAGAAGAAGCAGAAGAAGGAGAAGGAGAAGGTGAAGTCAGGAGGGTGAATCAGAAGAAGTAGAAGAAGGAGAAGGAGAAGGTGAAGTCTGGAGGGTGAATCAGAAGAAGTAGAAGATGGAGAAGGAGAAGGTGAAGTCTGGAGGGTGAATCAGAAGAAGTAGAAGAAGGAGAAGGAGAAGGTGAAGTCTGGAGGGTGAATCAGAAGAAGCAGAAGAAGGAGAAGGAGAAGGTGAAGTCTGGAGGGAGAAGCAGAAGAAGTAGAAGAACGAGAAGGAGAAGGTGAAGTCTGGAGGGTGAATCAGAAGAAGAAGAAGAAGGAGAAGGAGAAGGTGAAGTCTGGAGGGTGAATCAGTAGAAGTAGAAGAAGGAGAAGGAGAAGGTGAAGTCTGGAGGGTGAATCAGAAGAAGCAGAAGAAGGAGAAGGAGAAGGTGAAGTCTGGAGGGTGAATCAGAAGAAGTAGAAGAAGGAGAAGGAGATGGTGTAGTCTGGAGGGTGAATCAGAAGAAGTAGACGAAGGAAAAGGAGAAGGTGAAGTCTGGAGGGTGAATCAGAAGAAGCAGAAGAAGGAGAAGGAGAAGGTGAAGTCTAGAGGGTGAATCAGAAGAAGTAGAAGAAGGAGAAGGAGAAGGTGAAGTCTGGAGGGTGAATCAGAAGAAGCAGAAGAAGGAGAAGGAGAAGGTGAAGTCAGGAGGGTGAATCAGAAGAAGCAGAAGAAGGAGAAGGAGAAGGTGAAGTCTGGAGGGTGAATCAGAAGAAGCAGAAGAAGGAGAAGGAGAAGTTGAAGACTGGAGGGTGAATCAGAAGAAGTTGAAGAAGGAGAAGGAGAAGGTGAAGTCTGGAGGGTGAATCAGAAGAAGTAGAAGAAGGAGAAGGAGAAGGTGTAGTCTGGAGGGTGAATCAGAAGAAGCAGACGAAGGAGAAGTAGAAGGTGTAGTCTGGAGGGTGAATCAGAAGAAGCAGAAGAAGGAGAACGAGAAGGTGAAGTCTGGAGGGTGAATCAGAAGAAGTCGAAGAAGGAGAAGGAGAAGGTGAAGTCTGGAGGGTGAATCAGAAGAAGCAGAAGAAGGAGAATGAGAAGGTGAAGTCAGGAGGGTGAATCAGAAGAAGCAGAAGAAGGAGAAGGAGAAGGTGAAGTCTGGAGGGTGAATCAGAAGAAGCAGAAGAAGGAGAAGGAGGAGGTGAAGACTGGAGGGTGAATCAGAAAAA
Organism: Somniosus microcephalus; assembly: GCF_052327205.1. NCBI lineage: Eukaryota > Metazoa > Chordata > Chondrichthyes > Squaliformes > Somniosidae > Somniosus > Somniosus microcephalus. Next base: position 23,255 of record NW_028226688.1, read on the forward strand.
GTAGAAGAAGGAGAAGGAGAAGGTGAAGTCTGGAGGGTGAATCAGAATAAGTAGAAGAAGGAGAAGGAGAAGGCGAACTCTGGAGGGTGAATCAGAAGAAGCAGAAAAAGGAGAAGGAGAAGGTGAAGTCTGGAGGGTGAATCAGAAGAAGCAGAAGAAGGAGGAGGAGAAAATGAAGTCTGGAGGGTGAATCAGAAGAAGTAGAAGAAGGAGAAGGAGAAGGTGATGTCTGGAGGGTGAATCAGAAGAAGCAGAAGAAGGAGAATGATATGGTGAAGTCTGAAGGGTGAATCAGAAGAAGCAGAAGAAGGAGAAGTAAAAGGTGAAGTCTGGAGGGTGAATCAGAAGAAGCAGAAGAAGGAGAAGGAGAAGGTGAAGTCTGGAGGGTGAATCAGAAGAAGCAGAAGAAGGAGAAGGAGAAGGTGAAGTCTGGAGGGTGAATCAGAAGAAGTAGAAGAAGTAGAAGGAGAAGGTGAAGTCTGGAGGGTGAATCAGAAGAAGTAGAAGAAGGAGAAGGAGAAGGTGAAGTCTGGAGGGTGAATCAGAAGAAGCAGAAGAAGGAGAAGGAGACGGTGAAGTCTGGAGGGTGAATCAGAAGAAGCAGAAGAAGGAGAAGGAGAAGATGAAGTCTGGAGGGTGAATCAGAAGAAGTAGAAGAAGGAGTAGGAGAAGGAGAAGTCTGCAGGGTGAATCAGAAAAAGCAGAAGAAGGAGAAGGAGATGGTGAAGTCTGGAGGGTGAATCAGAAGAAGCAGAAGAAGGAGAAGGAGAAGGTGAAGTCTGAAGGGTGAATCAGAAGAAGCAAAAGAAGGAGAAGGAGAAGGTGAAGTCTGGAGGGTGAATCAGAAGAAGTAGAAGACGGAGAAGGAGAAGGTGAAGTCTGGAGGCTGGAGGGTGAAGCAGAAGAAGTAGAAGAAGGAGAAGGAGAAGGTGAAGTCAGGAGGGTGAATCAGAAGAGGTAGAAGAAGGAGAAGGTGAAGGTGAAGTCAGGAGGGTGAATCAGAAGAAGCAGAAGAAGGAGAAGGAGAAGGTGAAGTCTGGAGAGTGAATCAGAAGAATCAGAAGAAGGAGAAGGAGAAGGTGAAGTCTGGAGGGTGAATCAGAAGAAGCTGAAGAAAGAGAAGGAGAAGGTGAAGTCTGGAGAGTGAAGCAGAAGAAGCAGAAGAAGGAGAAGGAGAAGGTGAAGACTGGAGGGTGAATCAGAAGAAGTAGAAGAAGGAGAAGGAGAAGGTGAAGTCTGGAGGGTGAATCAGAAGAAGTAGAAGAAGGAGTAGGAGAAGGTGAAGTCTGGAGGGTGAATCAGAAGAATGAGAAGAAGGAGAAGGAGAAGGTGAAGTCAGGAGGGTGAATCAGAAGAAGCAGAAGAAGGAGAAGGAGAAGGTGAAGTTAGGGGGTGAATCAGAAGAAGCAGAAGAAGGAGAAGGAGAAGGTGAAGTCAGGGGGGTGAAGCAGAAGAAGTAGAAGAAGGAGAAGGAGAAGGTGAAGTCTGGAGGGTGAATCAGAAGAAGCAGAAGAAGGAGAAAGAGAAGGTGAAGTCAGGAGGGTGAATCAGAAGAAGCAGAAGAAGGAGAAGGAGAAGGTGAAGTCTGGAGGGTGAATCAGAAGAAGCAGAAGAAGGAGAAGGAGAAGTTGAAGACTGGAGGGTGAATCAGAAGAAGTAGAAGAAGAAGGAGAAGGAGGTGAAGTCTGGAGAGTGAATCAGAAGAAGTAGAAGAAGGAGAAGGAGAAGGTGTAGTCTGGAGGGTGAATCAGAAGAAGTAGACGAAGGAGAAGGAGAAGGTGAAGTCTGGAGGGTGAATCAGAAGAAGCAGAAGAAGGAGAACGAGAAGGTGAAGTCTGGAGGGTGAATCAGAAGAAGTAGAAGAAGGAGAAGGAGAAGGTGAAGTCTGGAGGGTGAATCAGAAGAAGCAGAAGAAGGAGAATGAGAAGGTGAAGTCAGGAGGGTGAATCAGAAGAAGCAGAAGAAGGAGAAGGAGAAGGTGAAGTCAGGAGGGTGAATCAGAAGAAGTAGAAGAAGGAGAAGGAGAAGGTGAAGTCTGGAGGGTGAATCAGAAGAAGCAGAAGAAGGAGAATGAGAAGGTGAAGTCAGGAGGGTGAATCAGAAGAAGCAGAAGAAGGAGAAGGAGAAGGTGAAGTCAGGAGGGTGAATCAGAAGAAGTAGAAGAAGGAGAAGGAGAAGGTGAAGTCTGGAGGGTGAATCAGAAGAAGCAGAAGAAGGAGAATGAGAAGGTGAAGTCAGGAGGGTGAATCAGAAGAAGCAGAAGAAGGAGAAGGAGAAGGTGAAGTCAGGAGGGTGAATCAGAAGAAGTAGAAGAAGGAGAAGGAGAAGGTGAAGTCTGGAGGGTGAATCAGAAGAAGCAGAAGAAGGAGAAGGAGAAGTTGAAGACTGGAGGGTGAATCAGAAGAAGTAGAAGAAGGAGAAGGAGAAGGTGAAGTCTGGAGAGTGAATCAGAAGAAGTAGAAGAAGGAGAAGGAGAAGGTGTAGTCTGGAGGGTGAATCAGAAGAAGTAGACGAAGGAGAAGGAGAAGGTGAAGTCTGGAGGGTGAATCAGAAGAAGCAGAAGAAGGAGAAGGAGAAGTTGAAGACTGGAGGGTGAATCAGAAGAAGTAGAAGAAGGAGAAGGAGAAGGTGAAGTCTGGAGAGTGAATCAGAAGAAGTAGAAGAAGGAGAAGGAGAAGGTGTAGTCTGGAGGGTGAATCAGAAGAAGTAGACGAAGGAGAAGGAGAAGGTGAAGTCTGGAGGGTGAATCAGAAGAAGCAGAAGAAGGAGAACGAGAAGGTGAAGTCTGGAGGGTGAATCAGAAGAAGTAGAAGAAGGAGAAGGAGAAGGTGAAGTCTGGAGGGTGAATCAGAAGAAGCAGAAGAAGGAGAATGAGAAGGTGAAGTCAGGAGGGTGAATCAGAAGAAGCAGAAGAAGGAGAAGGAGAAGGTGAAGTCTGGAGGGTGAATCAGAAGAAGTAGAAGAAGGAGAAGGAGAAGGCGAAGTCTGGAGGGTGAATCAGAAGAAGCAGAAAAAGGAGAAGGAGAAGGTGAAGTCTGGAGGGTGAATCAGAAGAAGCAGAAGAAGGAGGAGGAGAAGATGAAGTCTGGAGGGTGAATCAGAAGAAGTAGAAGAAGGAGAAGGAGAAGGTGAGGTCTGGAGGGCGAATCAGAAGAAGCAGAAGAAGGAGAAGGATATGGTGAAGTCTGAAGGGTGAATCAGAAGAAGCAGAAGAAGGAGAAGTAAAAGGTGAAGTCTGGAGGGTGAATCAGAAGAAGCAGAAGAAGGAGAAGGAGAAGGTGAAGTCTGGAGGGTGAATCAGAAGAAGCAGAAGAAGGAGAAGGAGAAGGTTAAGTCTGGAGGGTGAATCAGAAGAAGTAGAAGAAGGAGAAGGAGAAGGTGAAGTCTGGAGGGTGAATCAGAAGAAGTAGAAGAAGGAGAAGGAGAAGGTGAAGTCTGGAGGGTGAATCAGAAGAAGCAGAAGAAGGAGAAGGAGAAGGTGAAGTCTGGAGGGTGAATCAGAAGAAGCAGAAGAAGGAGAAGGAGAAGATGAAGTCTGGACGGTGAATCAGAAGAAGTAGAAGAAGGAGTAGCAGAAGGAGAAGTCTGGAGGTTGAATCAGAAGAAGCAGAAGAAGGAGAAGGAGATGGTGAAGTCTGGAGGGTGAATCAGAAGAAGCAGAAGAAGGAGAAGGAGAAGGTGAAGTCTGGAGGGTGAATCAGAAGAAGCAGAAGAAGGAGAAGGAGAAGGTGAAGTCTGGAGGGTGAATCAGAAGAAGTAGAAGACGGAGAAGGAGAAGGTGAAGTCTGGAGGCTGGAGGGTGAAGCAGAAGAAGTAGAAGAAGGAGAAGGAGAAGGTGAAGTCAGGAGGGTGAATCAGAAGAGGTAGAAGATGGAGAAGGTGAAGGTGAAGTCAGGAGGGTGAATCAGAAGAAGCAGAAGAAGGAGAAGGAGAAGGTGAAGTCTGGAGAGTGAATCAGAAGAATCAGAAGAAGGAGAAGGAGAAGGTGAAGTCTGGAGGGTGAATCAGAAGAAGTTGAAAAAAGAGAAGGAGAAGGTGAAGTCTGGAGGGTGAAGCAGAAGAAGCAGAAGATGGAGAAGGAGAAGGTGAAGTCTGGAGGGCGAAGCAGAAGAAGCAGAAGAAGGAGAGTGAGAAGGTGAAGTCTGGAGGGTGAAGCAGAAGAAGCAGAAGAAGGAGAAGGAGAAGGTGTAGTCTGGAGTGTGAATCAGAGAAGTAGAAGAAGGAGAAGGAGAAGGTGAAGTCAGGAGGGTGAAGCAGAAGAAGCAGAAGAAGGAGAAGGAGAAGGTGAAGTCTGGAGGGTGAATCAGAAGAAGCAGAAGAAGGAGGAAGGAGAAGGTGAAGTCTGGAGGGCTGAATCAGAAGAAGCAGAAGAAGGAGAAGGAGAAGGTGAGGTCTGGAGGGTGAATCAGAAGAAGTAGAAGAAGGAGAAGGATAAGGTGAAGTCTGGAGGGTGAATCAGAAGAAGCAGAAGAAGGAGAAGTAAAGGTGAAGTCTGGAGGGTGAATCAGAAGAAGCAGAAGAAGGAGGAGGAGAAGATGAAGTCTGGAGGGTGAATCAGAAGAAGTAGAAGAAGGAGAAGGGAGAAGGTGAGGTCTGGAGGGTGAATCAGAAGAAGCAGAAGAAGGAGAAGGATATGGTGAAGTCTGAAGGGTGAATCAGAAGAAGCAGAAGAAGGAGAAGTAAAAGG